>NW_026043633.1:0-31656 GCF_023856365.1 Brienomyrus brachyistius
CGTCCTCTGCAGGGGTCCCGATAAGGCCCGGGATGTGGTCTCTGGATCACCGCTTGCTGGGAACCCTTGGTCCGGCATCACAACCCCTGTAGTAGGAGTACCCGGCGGCGTAGATTCCAACTGTTCTTCAGGTTCGCTCTGAGCGCCGTCGGTTGAAGTTTCTGCCGTCGCTAGACCCGCTTCAATTTTTTCAGCCGCAGCGATCAACAATTCATCATCGGCAGTGTCTTGGGGGGAAGAGAAGGACAAGTCTTTAAGCATTTCATACACAAAAATCCACGATGCGGGTATTGTTCCACGTACCGTTAAAACTATCCGTTCTTTTCCGCTTGTGTTGTCCGTGGACAGTCCCTTCACGATTATCTCTGAAAATAACCGTCGGCGTGCTTAACAGGTCGGCGTCCTTATCTGCGACAGTGAACATAAAACTTTCAGTCTTTCCACAATTTTTTAAAACAGTAAATCCATTGATGTGCTTATCATTGATATTAACTTACCGCTATTCCAATCCTCTGCTTCACGGGGCTTACTCGGGCTTGACACCGTGGAAAATTCTTGGTCAAAAGTAATCGCAAATGTTTTCACAATAGCGACAATTCAAACAATTTTAAAGTATGGCGAAAGAAATTTAACATACCTCCAGTTTGTCATTTCCATCTTTGGCGTCGTGAGCTGATCGTCGATAACGTTTCAAGTTCTTCTGTATTTTTGGTCGACAGCGTCGCCCCTAATATAGGGGAAACTTTTTTTTTTTTGGGGGGGGGGGGGGGGGGCTGGACCGCCCCTTCCCCGCTGTGGGGACCACATGCTGTGGACACAGGGTGGCGCTAGCGACCCGTCTTTACCGCCGTTCGAGTTATTGCCAGTTTTTAAAATGTGCTTTTGCACAACCTATTAAATAGTCGCGTACGTCTACTTTAGCCACATTGAAATAATTTTATTCATTAATCCTTGTTTACGGGGTAGTTTGTCGACTGCTTTAGTCCTCAACTTATTTATTTTTATACTTAAATATCATAATTTGTGGTAATGATCGTTTTTATTCCTTGTTTAGTGGGGCTGCTGTTTGTCGTGTGTTTTATTCCTTAAACTTTTATATATTTTATACGTAAGCATGTGTAATTAATGGTTTTTTATTCTTTGTTTAACACATTAGTGGTACGGCTGTTTGTGGAACCAGTCGGATACCCTGTTGTTTAATTCCACCTCATTGCATAAATGGCATATATCACACCCATACAAATTTAAAATAATGCTATAACGAAAGAATTTGTTGCTGCCTAAATTTCAGCCGTTCCTACACAACATCCTGCTGTTCTGATGAGCTAACCCCTGCCTAACGGCATTGCCAAGTATTGCATGTCGACCCGAGAAAAAGGTAGTTGCATTGCAAAGGTAGATGCATGAATTCTTGGTCCAGCTCAATAGTTAGCCATTTGACAGTTGCTTGACGCAACGAGCTAGTTCAATAAAGGAAATGCTGTGTGGATCTACGCGCATGCGCTCGTTTAAACAAGAATTAACTGCGTTATTCTTTGATTATTGCTGTCGAAAATGCTCAGACCGCTTTACTTTATTATTCACATTGGCAGAAAAGTGCTTCATTCCTTAAAAACATCACGGCTATAGGGGTTTTATTTGCTAAAACAGGCGCTCCGCCGGCGTCGCCATTTTGAAAGGGGATGCGGCGTGGGTGCGCATGCGCCAAGCGCCGGACTAGCGATCGGCCATTCCGCCCCGCGTTGTTCAAACAGAGTAGTTGCATGTGTCGGAGCTCCGGGATCGTTTCGTCCTATTTCTTCTAAAAGTTTGCCGCTTGCATGCTTTCTCCAACCTGGTAAATATAACTAAAGTCTTTCGTGTTGGTTAAATGTAATGAGTGCTCGCTTCTTTTAAAACGACGGGGTGTATGTTTGTTGGTTTCGCTTGTTTAAATTTGCTCTTCTGCTGCTTCTTTCGGGCATGTTTGTTTAAATTCACACTGCTTTTAATTTTAAAATAACACTAATGGTTTTCTTCTTTTGGTGCTTTCTTCTTTAAAACATTTGGGTGCTTTCTTTTAAAATACGCCTCGGCGCTTACTAACAACACGCGGCCGGACGGACGACCCCGCTGAACGTGTATGGGCTAGCTTGCCTTCATCCTGCTCTATGTTTTATTATACCTTAAAAACGTAATTAAAAAAGCACATTAATAAAATACATGTAATGTATTTTTATTCTATTAAAGTTTAATCTCCCAAACCCCCCTATCGGCAGCACGTGGCATAAGCATGTATTGATACCATATATGTACATAACGGCAGTCTCCCGAAACCATTTCGCCCCCTATCGGCAAAACGTGGCATAAGCATGTATTGATACCATATATGGGCATAAACTCTCGACCAATCAGAATCAAGGATAAGCCACTTCCTCTTATGACGTCAGAAGCGGAGAATTAAGCTCCGCCCAAGGTACCACATAATATCTCTGTCCTGTGTAGTACAAACCAACAGATGGACTACTGTGCCATAAATGGCAGATAATTTTGATGATGGCCAGCCAGTTAACAATATAATTAAACAACTAACATTATTCACACGTTTAAGGCAATGGGTGGTGCAGTGATTGGCACTGTCGCCCCACACCTCTGGGACCCAGGTTCAAGCTTACACCAGGGTTCCGTGTGTGAGGCGTTTGCATGCCCTCCCTGTGTCATTGTGGGGTTTCCTCCACATGCTCTTGTTTCCCCCCGCCGTCCAATAACACGTTGAGGCTAATTGGAATTACTAAATTGCCCATAAGTGTCCTTGCGAGTGTTAGTCTGCTCTGTGATGGGTTGGATACCCCATCTTGGTTTGGGCTCCAGACCCCCCATGATCCTGAATTGGACAAGCAGTTTTGGAAAATGGATGGATGATTAGGCAACTGTATTGTATTCAAATATGCCCATGTTTTAAATGTCGCCTTCAATATATTAAAGAAAAAGAGAGAGCCAAATTCAGCCTGCTTAAAGGGAGGGAAAGACTGAGTGTTCCGAGATCCTTTAAGACAGACTCATTACCCCCCATTATCAATTTCCCACTTATACTGAAATTGGCCTCATTATAAGGTAAGATTCATTTTGAAGTGTAAGTGGCATAAAACTGAATGACTACTGAAATTTCCTCATATAGATTTTGAGAATTGCAGCTATACACTATAACATGTTCAGTTTAATCACACACATATTTTTGCTTCTGACTGATTTAATTCTGTGCTGTGATTTTGCTGAACCATATCTTAATTCTGCCAAGTAAAAAGGTGTGAGTTTTGCTCCCTCTGCTCTCACACCACCTTCCCAATTTACCAGCCCTAGGCCTATGAATCTCACATGCAATTAATATTGGTTTAAAGCTACTCTTTTTGCCTGAGTTTAGAACACTTATGAACCGCCAACATACTGTAGGATCATTTATATTGTTTTTTTTTTTTTTTTACATTTATTGTATTTAATGTTTAATGTTTAATTAATAGCACTATAATAAGTTTGCTTGTGCAGTATAACCCAGAGAATTGGGTGCATGTCAGCCTCTATTTACATAAAAAGTCAGGTAATGAATCATTCTCTTCATGAACAGGTTTCAGTCACCATCAAAGAAGTATTTGTAAAAAGATGCAAAAATATGGAAATTGTATTATATAAGTTGGTACATATGCTAGAAATTGTTTTTGTCAACTTTGTAAATGTTGTAAAAGAACAATAAAGATATATAGCAAATGAAAAGGTTTTTAGTACATATATTGAGAGAGGAAAATGTACAGTATGAAATCAGAAAGGAATAGCAGCCATTTCCATGGCCATTTACGTAGAACAGTACCATAGTACATATGTAGAGCTTGTCCATCACAAAACACACACTCAAAACCCCAATAAACAGGTCTTTGCACTGCTAGTATACTCAGATATCCCCAAAAAGAGCGTCAGGGTAGATTAGGTACTCAGTTGATTGCAGTCATATAACATTCGTTACTTCAGCATTAGTTTAAATACACGAACTCGTGGCCATAGGTGGAAATTAGCGGGAGAACATTTCAAGCTGGATTTAAGGAAGCACTTCTTTACGCAGCGTGTAGTCAGAGTATGGAATAGCCTTCCTGATAATGTAGTGCAAGCTGAATCCTTGGGTTCCTTTAAATCAGAGCTAGATAAGATTTTAACGACTCTGAGCTATTAGTTTAGTTCTCCCCAAGCGAGCTTGATGGGCCGAATGGCCTCCTCTCGTTTGTATAGTTCTTATGTTCTTATGTTCTTATTCATAGTAACATATTAGTTGCTATATCAGGGCAAAACTAAAACATGAAACTGGACTCCTTACATTGTGAGCTGTTGGGATTGTGAATGTGCACGACTGAACTCTAGCTCTGAAATAGTGTGGGAGTCTCAACTCAACTGGGAATATGGAGTCAGTTCTTTCCCTTTTCCTCCATTTCATCCTTTCTGCTTTGGACATCAAGAGGAATAACATGCCAGGTATGACTGGTGAACGGTTTCTTTTATTTTCAGGTGGGTGCAAACTTCTCCACAGTTCCAGACAATCAAAAATATATATAGTTCCATAGTTTAAAAAAAAAAAAAAAAAACATTAAAAAGTGCAGGTTATTTTAATCTGCCCATTGTATCCTCCTTTTTTATATGGCTTTGACAGCCCTTTGCCAAATGTTTGTAAGGACGCATCCCTTGAGTCATACTTATCAAGCATGAATGAGCAAGCAATGGTTTCCTGGTTGTTATGAACAGGCCATGGCAGCACTGTGATGGCTCCAGTTCGTTGACCCGTGTTGTTAACGGGCATCCCCAGTGATGGAGTCACTCACATCAGCAGATGTCGAAGAAGAGTTGGAGGTCAGTTCAGCTTCACTGGCCCTATGACCCAGAGTCATCCAGCCAGCCACAGTAGGCAAATGATGAATCAGGTACATAGCTCAGATTGCTTCGGATAAACTTCAGCTATCCAAATACCAACCAAGCAAACAATGTAGGTTGCCCTAGTTAAGAACATTATTAAAACAAATATTTTAAAGGCACCATATGGTAGGGTGGCCGGATAATCCATGTCAGGGAGGACACTTTGAGTTACTTCAAGTTTTATTAACTACCTATACTGTATAACTACCTTATACAGTAAAACTGAAATGCTCCTGCGCTTGGCTAAATACTTCAGTTCGTCTTGTACTTTGACTGATTTGTTTCTTTGATTGAAAGACCCATTGGGCTATTTCACGTAAACAATAGTGACACTGTATGATTATAAGAGACTGACCAATCAGGACACAGTAAGAAATCAGTACTTAAGTGAAATCCAGGTCCTTTTAATTGAAATAGTAGTTTACAAATCCTGTCCTAGCTCAAAGTGTCCTGATCGGGTTACCCTACCATATGACACAAGAGGGAGGACCAAAGCTGTCTGCTGTGCACTTTCACCATTAGGAGGACATCAACAGAGTGACTCCTTCTTGTAAAACAATAAGGATTTCAGTGCTGTGGAGTTTAAATCAGATATGAGAAAAAGATTACAGAATGAGCTCAGTGAAGTATCATTTGTTTTCAAGGGTTTTCTCCTAATCTCGATGAGGCATTTCTCTGAATTTAACTTTGTATTCTGTATGTGTGTGTATATATGTGTCAGACATTATCAGTGGCACACAGATAGCACTGTGTCAGCCATGCATCGCTCATAAGTATCTCCTTGCCATAGATTTGAAGATCTGTGCTGGAAAACAAACAAATGAGCTACGCCTGTCGCAACCCCCGCAGGTAAATCATTCCCAGAGTAGCTCATCTGAGCGTGTCTTAAGCAGAAAAAGAGCAGCAAGTTTCCACTCAGGTTTCCAAAGGGGAATTCCCCTGGCTTCACATTCAAGGACTTGTCTCGACCGTTTGTTTGTATACAAGACACCCTCGGGCACCGCGTGTCTGTTTGGAGAACAAATAGCTTGTTGCATCCCAGTAGCCACCAGGGCTTTGAACGCAGTTCCCCAACATCCTGGCCATGTAGCAATGCCATCAGTGGCTATGAACTGGAGAGAAAGTATCAAGGAAACAACCTGGGAGATAAATCAAGTGATGCATAGTATTATTCTTCACACTGACCTGATTTGTAGCCAAAAAAGTCCACCTTGGTCATTGAGCCTGAAGTCTGGTATTCTCTGGTTCATCGCATAAGAGTAATTCTTTCCAAACTTAGTAGATCATGTGGAAATTCATGCAAATTGTGAAATGTACTGAAAAGTATATACCTTGCATGGATTAGCAGGTGCTAATCTAACTGAATAATTCTCCATTGAATCTGTGTAACATGTCCGTAACTAAACACAGCTAATTTTATATCCTAGGGCGTATGTTTAAAATTGCAATAGATGTAGCACTCTCTTGTGATGAAGATGGACACATCACACATCCTGGTCTTCAATGTCCACTCACTAAAATACACTGTAAACTTATAGTAAATAATTCAGAAAGGCCAGCCTTTTATGCACTGATGAGAAAAATAAATAACCAAAAACAAACAAGCTTGATATTTATGGTAGCAAACATGCAGATCAAATGGACCTGGGCATTATTGGAGGATGGAACAGATAATCCTTTTATATTGCCTGCATATAATGGATGGGAGAAAAACCACAACATATAAATACATATAAGCAAAACTGTGAGAACTCTGAGAACTAGCACAGCGCTTCTGGCATCTCTCTCAAACATACAAAGCCCAGACCTTCCCTGAAACATCCACACTCCCCATTTCTTGACAGATACATGAAATGTACTATGCTCAAAAAAACTATACTCTTCCCATTACTAAAAGTTAGAGCTGACAAAACATAGCAATACAATAATATAATATGACCATGTGATTAATATGATAAATTAAGAAAGTATGGATATTCTATGTAGTTTCTTATTTATACTGAGAAATGCTTGACAAAATTTAATGGAAAGTAAAACTGAAAAAGGGAAAAGATTTGAAAAAGCAGTCATTTAATTTATTTTGCATGCAATGTGCAAAACCAGCTAATAGAACCTGATTTTACTCTCATGGGAGTTTTACTTATACAAACGTTTTCTGGGGGCAGAATGAAAAATTATTGGTTCAGAAAGGTAACCAATCACATAGTATAGTAGGTGGGTCCAAGTAACTAGAATTAGGTGATCAGTGTTGACACACCACAGCACACAACAATGAAATGTATCCTCTGCATTTAACCCATATCTGACATTGTATCATAACAGGGGACAGCTGATTCAGCACCCAGGGAACAGCACCTTGCTGAGGATACCTCAGTGGCACCTTGCTGGTCAGAGATTTTAACCAGCAATCATTCAATTATAATTACTTCCCTAACCATTAGGCCACTGTTACAAGCTCCAGTCTAGGGTTGGAGCCCGACAGAATAGAAAGGGAAAGGGTAAGGGGAGGACAAGCTAACAGGAAACGTAAAAAGAAACGCGAGTAAACAAAAGGGTTTTTTTTTTGTATTTTTTTATACTTTATTCACACAACACGGACACTTAACAAATACCCCTTGCAACAAGACTTAAGGACTGGCCATGACCAAAACATCAAACAAAAAATACCTACCAAACACGTCCCAAAGCTAACCTGAACCTAAGTGCAAAAACAAAGTGGAAACACAAAGACAATCTCTGCACCTGCCTCCCTAACCAAACAAACAATAAACCGACGCGGACTTGTCAAAAAATGTCAGTCACTTCCTACGCACTGACTCACTCATAAACGCAAACATACGCTGTGTCCGAGCGGCGATCAAAAGAGTAAACCAGTAACTAATCCAAAATCATACACAATAACCATAAACCAAAAAACTGCAACAACTGCAAAAATCAAACAAAGAGCAAAGCTGCTAAGGGCTGAAGCCACCACTACCCCAGAGGATGCAGAATGAACCAATCTGATGTCTTGGTCCCACCTCCTCTAGTTCATCGGACCGACCTGCTCTACAATCTGATTATCTCTTTGAATCAGTAATTTTTCGTTCTGCCTTCAGAACATTTTTGTGTAAGTAAAACTCCTACAGTACAAGCTGATCAACCATAACAGTAAAACCACTGACGTGAAATCTATAACACTGATTATCTCATTACAATGGCACATGTGATGAGTGCCTTTATATATAAGGCAATTGAACAGTCAGTTCTTGAAGTTGATATATTGGAAGTAATAAAAATTGTAAGGATCTAAGCAAATTTGACAAGGGCCAAATTGTAATGGCTAGATCACTGGGTCAGAGCATCTCCAAAACGGCAGGTCTTTTGGGGTGTTCCTAATATGCAGTGACCAATACCTACCAAAAATGGCCCAAGGAAGGTCAACTGGTAAACCAGCAATGGAATCATGGGCACCCAAGGGTCATTGATGCAGGTGGGAAAAAGTCAATGCTGACTATGATAGAAAGGTGTCAGAATACACAATGCATCGCAGCTTGTCATGTATGGGCCTGTATAGCTGCAGAACAGTCAGAGTGCCTACAATGAACTTCAGAACTAAACCAGGGAGCAATTAGAAGATAGTGGCCTGTTCTGATGAGTCACATTTCCTGATATACAGTCAGGTCCATAAATATTGGGACCTGAAGCATACTGCGAAAGCAACCAAAGAGTTTTTTAAGGCAAAGAAGTAGAATGCTATGCAATGGCCAAGTCAATCACCTGACCAGAATCCGATTGAGCGTGCATTTCACTTGCTAAAGACAAAACTGAATGGGAAATGCCCCAAGAACAAGCAGGAACTGCAGACAGTTGCAGTAGAGGCCTGGCAGAGCATCACTAGGGATGTAACCCAGCGTTTGATGATGTCTGCGCATTCCGGACTTCAGGCTGTAATTGACTGCAAAGGATTTGCAACCAAGTATTAAAAAGTGAAAGTTTGATTTATGATTGTTAATTTGTCCCATTACTTTTGGTCCCTTAAAAAGTGGGTGGCAGATATATGTAACCGGTCTCGTTTGGGTCTTTGTTTACGGCCCGATCGCGCCAAGCGAGTCCAGTTAAAACATAGTCCCGGTTAAAGTCCGAGAGCTGATGCTCTCACTCTGCGTTGTGTATTTTTTTTGTTGTGTGTGGTGTGTGGGTGCGGGAGAGGGAGAGACGACACCGCGTGGCTTCCTCTGGACTCGGGATCCGACGTCCCTTTATTGGCACGTGTCTTTTCCTCTCTCTGGTAATGAAGAGCAAAGTATTAATTCCCCAGCAGCATGTAGCAGCTCAACATTCTCTTCCTCGAAGAGACAGGGAAAGAGCGCAAAATGAAAAAAAATATACATCAATATATAAAAAAATAAAACAAACAAAACATACCTGGTAATGAAGAGCAAAGTATTAATTCCCCAGCAGCATGTAGCAGCTCAACATTCTGCCCATGTGCACCCCGACAATAAAAAGAAAAACACAAACCAAATGAAGTTCATACATTAAAATATTGCTTGATATATATTAATAATGATATGTTTAAACTTTTGTTACAGGAATTTTATATAATAATAAAAGGATTATTTTCTATTTAATTGGGTTAATGAGAGAGCCATGTTACCTCTTCCTCGAAGAGACAGGGAAAGAGGAAGAGGAAACACGTCACGCCCCCTTTTAACCAGTGGGAGGCACCATGAAGCAGGGCCTTCTGGGAATTCTCCTTACTCCCTCTCTTATTCATTTTACCAGGATTTTAATAAATAAGGAATTTTGAGTAATTATACATACCAAAACAACTTTGTTACATATACAAACTGCTGTAATTCCTACACCGTTCACCTGATTTGTATGTAAGTACCCTCAAATTAAAGCTGAAAGTCTGCAGTTAAAGCACATCTTGTTCGTTTCATTTCAAATCCATTGTGGTGGTGTATAGAGCCAAAAAGATTAGAATTGTGTCGATGTCCCAATATTTATGGACCTGACTGTAGCATATGGATGGCCAGGTACATGTGTGTCATTTGCCTGGGGAAAATATAGCACCAGGATGCACTATTGAAAGAAGGAAAGTCAGTGAAGGCAGTGTGACGCTCTGGGCAATGGTATTCCAGGGAACCTTGGGTTCTGGCATTCATGTGAATGTTACTTTTATGCGTACCACCTACAGTACCTAAACATTGTTGCAGATCCAGTTCAACCCTTCATGTTCCTTTTCCAAACCTTAATTATCACATTCGCTAAACATTTGTAGAATGAAAAAAATTGTTGGAATGGCGAGCCTGGAGTCTAACCCAGCAGCAGCCAGAGAGTTCGCACCCTGGACTTCCCAGCAGCCCATCGCAGGACGTGCTGACACACACAATGAGTCATCTAACAATGCCAATTTAACTGTGCATTTTGGACTAAAGGAGAAGACTCACATTCCCAGAAGGGATCTTCTGAAACAGAGGGGGAGCCTGATTACCTGTTTTTTATTTTAATTTTTTCTGTCTCCGCACCTTTCCATGGCTTGGTGTATTTATTATCGCTGACTCTAGAGTTGAGGAAAAAGATCAATACCCATTCCCCAGTTATATCCTCCTCTATCATTCACGGATTTGAAAAATAAATGAATATCCTCTGCAGACACGTTTCCCATCCGGCCCATACAATATCTGATTAGCACTTTTTGTTTTTTTTGCAACCATCCCATTCCCAAAAGTAACCCTATTAGTCTGACCTTTAAAAAAATAGCACAGACAAGGACAACTGTAGCATTTGAGTAATTAAAATGCCACTGGATAGTTTCCTACAGATATTTTAATGCTTAAAACAGGATATGCTTCAATGTTAGTGTTATTGATTACAGTTTAGTAATCAGTTTTCTGAATTTTGTCATTTGGCAGAAACCCAAAGTACTGGATAACATGGCATAGAAGGTCAGTAGCACCACTCTAAAACACAACAATACCCTCTCATTCATAATGAAGCAGAGTTAAAGAACAATTCCAAATTATTAATTGATTTGTATTACTATATAATGCACCTTAATGTGTTCATGATCTTACAATCTGTTGCCACAGCAAGTAGCAGGTATGTGATAAGCAAGTAGATGTGCTGGACTTTTACCTGCCCAGCACAGTAAGCTTTCAACTCTACAAGATAAAGGGCTACTTAGATGAAAGCAGCACTAAAAGTAATCAATGAAGATGCTATATTTAAAACATGCATTACAGACTACAGATATTACATGGGAACTAAAATAATCTCTCCAAGTCTCTAAGATATTGACCTTGACTGGAAATCTAACCGTGATTCTTGAGATCCATGGTGAGCATGGAACGTGGCATCGGGCAGCAGCCAGGGATGCCAGTCCAGCAGAGGGCGCACTCTCACATAGTAGGGATACTCATTTACCAAAATACATATTTTTGTATATGGGAAGAATGAAGACAACCTGCACTGACACAGATGACACTCATTCCACATACATAGCTTGTATAAGATATGTTATTGTTTATGGTAAAATTGTTTGTTTTCTGTTTTGTTTCATCTCCAGTATACCAAACCATTAACTTGATGTCATACCTGTGCCCACATCCCTCAAGCTGACCCCATGCCCACAAAGACCCAGCAGAGTTAGCTTATCTCCAAATGAGATTAATTGCCAAGTTAATATGGGAATTGGGTGGATAGAAATTAATGGAGATATGTTTTAGCATTAGCATTCTGTAAAAATACCACAAGAAACTATAGAAATATTCTTCATGTTGATTCAGTCTGATGTGTGTGTCCATTGGGGGGGGGGGGGGGGTCATGTACATATTATATTGTGGGGACCAAATGTCCTCACAATGTGATAAACATCTGTTTTTTTTTTCTTTACATGCTTGGGAGATCCCCACAATATTATAAAAAAGAAAAAAAAAAAACGAAAAATGCCAAAAGACTTATATTTTGTTTGCTTACTTTAGGTTAAGGTTAGGGCTGGGTGCTGGTTAAGGTTGTTGGGATTAGGGTTTTTCCCATAGGAATGAATGGAGAGTCCCTACAACGATATGAATACAAACATGTGTGTGTGTGTATGTGATCATCTTTGAGGTCTCCACAAAGATCTGCCAATGCAATCAAAAAAATAAAAATGCCAAAAGTCTCGTATTCTGTTTGGTTACTTATGGTTCACGTTATGGTTGGGTAGGGGTTAAGCTCGTCATGTTGGGATTATATGCCTCAAGTATCATTCACCCTTTCCTTAAGAAAATAGCAAAAACTGAAATGGAAAGGCAATATATAAATAAGATTACAGTTTGACTGAGTTAAGTTCCCATTAAAATTCATGTAATGAGAAATCATCATTGGATTATAAGAGATTAACAATCTATTTGCTTACAAATCAGCCACTTTTACAAATATAATTACTCATTTAATTCCATTTGTATATTTAAGTATGAGTGTTTGAAAATTTATTGCACATCTTTCCCTCTCCCCAGATACTTTGGAAAGCGATTTATTTAATGTGAATGTCGCACTGCAGCAGGTGAAATTAATTACACTGCTGCTCAGTGAGAGGTAGCTCAAAGCATCAGATGAAAGAGCAGCATGCACCTCTCTGTGTCTGCCGGTCTAAGGGCAGGGAAAGAGCGCTGCATTCATTTTCCTCTGCCTTAGGTCATGAAAACTGACTTCTTTGAGGACACAGAAATCTCAGAGTGAAATTTATCATCTAGGAAAGGTTTTAATAGCAAAATGCTTCTTCCATTAAAATGCTGCTGATGTTTCCCCAATGTATTATAAAAAAATAATAATTAAAAAAACAGGCAGATAAGCCATGTAGGTGTACTCCCTGGATGAGAACTGACGTGAACTGAGGGTGTATTGCCAGTGCTTTGTAATAAATAATAATAATGTAATAAATCACCTATTTAATTAGCTAATTAATTTGTTAATTAACTATTAATTATACTTAATATTGGTTTTAAATTTAGTAAGCAAACCTGTAGAATAGATTACTCTATTGACAATAAATTCAATTGTCCTATTTTACCTATTTTCGTATTTTTAGGTTCTCTGTGTCTATCTTTTCATTTTAATAACATTCTGAAAAATCATTGCACTACAATGTAATTTCAGTCGTATTGTGACTGAATGGGTATGGAAACACAATTGACATAGGCAACAGACCCTGCCCATCAACACTCCTCTAGGGTTCATATGTGTCAGCTGCAGGCAATCTATTACTTTGCTCATTAACTTTTTATAGATACATTTCCCTTCATTCTCTCTCTCTCTCTCTCTCTCTCTCTCTCTCTCTCTCTCTCTCTCTCTCACTCACACACACACACACACACACACACACACACACACACACACACACACACACACACACACACACACACACAAACACAAACACACGCACGCACGCACGCACGCACGCACGCACACCTCAAACACTGTCACGTAAACCTAAATGGAACAACCACTGTTAATTTCCGAACTGTCTGAGACTATGCAGTTAACCTAACTGAAGAGAAAATTTCTAAAACTCACTCTGTCCATTTTTTTATTATTTTATACAGCCATTGACACTGCCAATGACCTAAAGTCAGGATTCCTCATGTAATCAATACCATGGTATACTAAAGTACCTTAACATCGTACAGGCCTTTGTCAGTTGAACGGAGTTTTTAGATTGTTAAATGCCAAGAAAACAGTTATTTATTGTGTATGTGTGAAATTCACAACTGGCTTTTTTTAAGTGGTTTAAAAAGGAGATGTGTAATGACGCAGTGGCTAGGATTGATGCTGTGTGTCGTTCACATAGTTTGCATGTTTTCTCTTGTCACAGGTTGTCATGGGGTTTCCTCCAGGTACTCCGGTTTCCCCCCGCAGTCCAAAAACATGCTGGTAACTGGAGTTACCAAATTGATCAGTCACATGTGTGAGTGAAAGAGTCTGGGTTTTCAGATGACAGAACAACATTACCTGCCTGACTGCTTTATGCCAACTGTAATATTTGCTGGAGGCGGGATAATGGTATGAATTTGTTTTTGAGGAGTTGGACTGGGCTCCTTAGTTCTAGTGAAGGAAACTCTTAATGCCACAGCATACAAAGGCATTTTGGACAATTTTATGCTTCTAACTTTGTGGGAGGAGTTTGGGGAAGGCCCTTTTCTGTTCCAGCATGACTGTGCCCCAGTGCACAAAGCATGTTCCATAAAGACAGGGTTGGATGAGTGTGGTGTGGCAGAACTTGACTGGCATGCAAAAAGCCGTAACCTGAACACCTTTGGGATGAACTAGAATGGAAGCTGTGAGCCACTTATTCAATGTTTAGTGTAATTTTGCCATGGCCACGATGCTAATAACCAACAAAGGCCAGCCAAACAACATAAATATGCGCATGTTAACATGATTAAGAATATTTCATATCGTTCATAATTTGCAAGACTGTAATTCAAAAACGTACCATTTTTACACTTTATTAGCACTAACTTAGCATAGATTGCACTTCCTGTTGTGGGTGAGCGCGCTCCTGACGTCAGTGGCTGAGCGTACAGATGGCTGAGAGTGCACGTCATTATTCATTGTTACCGCCCATTTCTAAGCAGATGAGCGTGAGGAATTTGCACATGTTCTCAACATTTAGAGTCTACACATAACATTTATATTTACATTTACATTTAAGTTTTACATTTAACATTTAGATATAAGTTAAAATTTAAGATTTATATTTAACATTTATATTTATATTTACCTCGTGACCCAGTAGGATAAGCGGTTTGGAAAATGGATGGATTTACTTCTAACATTTATATTTACATTTACATTTAATATTTATATATAGACATACCATTTATATACATATGATAAATAATTTTGAAAATAATCACAGCAAAAAATCTGACGATCCACAACACCATTGACTTCTAGCTAAAAGTCATAAAATTGCAGTAAATGTTGAAAAAGTGGCAAGTACAAAATTTTTTTTGTACCTTTACAAATGGCAACCCATATTAATATTCTTGTTGAAAGCCTTCCCAGAAGAGTGGCAGCTGTTATAACGCAAAGGGGGGACCAACTCCTTATTGATGTCTATGGATATACATAGAATAGGATGTCATAGATAGCTAAGTGCCCAATACTATTGTCCATAATGTTTGTGTAGTGCTTGTAGGTGAGAGCAAGCTTGGCATCCAAGAGCAGCCACCCGCAGCAGCGTCCATGGAGTTGGGAGGGGGGGTTAAGGGACTGGTTAAACTTCTAAAATTTGGTCACTCGATCCACCGGCATGATACCTCCTTGCCCTGATCGTGAATTCCACTACTGGCAACTGTTTTGATTAGCAGATTTTTGATGCTCTATCATTTTAAATTCCCTTTCATTTCTCTATTGGCTCCAAAAAATAGCTCAAATGCCATACTTAAGGGCCCCCCTACCCATGTCAGCCTAGGGTCTCAGAGTAGTTAAAAAGAAATCTTGCTTTATCTGACTTAAATTTTCATTTATACTTGTTCACTCAACCAATATTTGTAGCAAATCTTTTCATTTTAAGATCTTCATGATAAAAAGCAATGCAGAGGCAACTTCTGCCGGCATTTCTTGTACAAAATCAAGGGTTTGTCTCAATGGTGTTTTCTTTCCTTCTTCGTCTGTCTCATTGTTGTCTTTGAAATTCATGGAGGAAATGAGGAAGAAATTAAGAATTGAGGTATACTCAAATGTGGTGGTTCTGGTGAGATTTTTAACTTCCTGCAACCATTTGAGACAAGAGCATCGAGATTGCCAGTATCATTTGACTTGTTTATTATAAGTGCACAATGTGAGAATCTCAGTTGTTTATATTTGGTATAATTTGTGCACATGGCATGGTTTCATTGATTAATCTTTGGTGATTGCACAATGTGCTCAGCACACTCTTTTATAACATTCACTTCGCAGGTAACAACCCAGTCATGAATATGATCTCACTGTAATCTCATATTGATCTCATAGATTACCTTATACTATGAGACTACTGAAATACCATTGAGATCAATTTGAAATCACACATTGACTACACATTGACCACACGTCAATCAAGGACCCACATATACTGTATGTGACTTCAGCCGAGGCTCAAACTGGTGATCTTTTGGTCACCAAGACACCAAGACTGTGATCTTTCCATTATAGCCACTCACTGCCTAAGCATATTAACCATGCAGATGTTACAAGTTACAACAAAACAGATAATTATTCATAGGCATGTGATCAACATTACCTTAAGCTGCATGGATCTCACAGCCTTAATTATAAATACCAGGTCCCATCCATCCATGCATGAACACAATGCACATACACAACTTTTTGTTGTTTGGTCCTGTGGGGGAACCTCTTTTTTGATTATTATAGGTTAAAATACCAGAGGATATGGGGTGGGGGGGCTGGGGGGGGGGGGGGGGGGTGGCGTACCTATCTTTGCCTATTGGCTCCCATATCACTAAATCTGCCTCTGGGTACAGTAAGATGTCATAAGTATTTCACAGTGATATCAGACAGGTGATATCATGATGTGATGTCACTGTGAGATCATTATGAGATTAAAATTTGATCTCATATAGGTTAGATATGACATTGTGGTGATATCTAATATATATCGTATACTGACTGGGAAATCATATTGCTAATCTGTATTAAAATGATTTGGTATGTGTAAGCCCAAAGGCATTTCTTTTTCTTTTTCCCAAATAAAATATTATTGTTTCTTTAAATACAATTTTTTTATTATTGTACCTTTTAATAATATATCTATGCTTAAATCCAGTTTTTTGAGAACACAAATTTTTGACATCTGTTGTCTGGCTATTTTGATAGAGTTGCAATTCTCAATATTTTTGGGTATTCAGTAAATAGTCTTTTGTAAGTGTGTGTGAGTATTTGTGTTTGGGGGGCATGGGGGTTGGGGGCTGAATCAGTCCCTACCTATATTGACTCACGCATTCACTGGGCTTGGGCTACACACTCAAAACCACAAAAGCGGAAGCACAGGGACAGGGGCAAAACAGCACAGAAAAGTGGTCAGTAACTGGACATCAAATCAACAATCCCTCACACTAAAGGAACTGGTTGAACCAGATAAGTAGGCTAGGCAATTAAGCACAACTTCTCTTCACAACCTCTGTTGGACTGGTTTTTAACCCAGACATGATTTGTTAAAGATGAATTCTTGAACACAGTAGTCTTTGTAATACCATTTTCACCTTAAGATGGAGTAACAACAACCTATTTCTTCCATTGATCTATTTTACATAACTGCCTCTCCAGTGCAGGAATGTGGTGAGTATATCCTTCTTGTTGAAGTTTAATATAAAATCATTTTTAATAATTCATTTCATAGGAGACAGTAATTATGACAATATAGGTAAACATAGCTAGCAGAAAACAGAATGCAATGAAACAGAAGATAACTGGATTGCACTGGAGGTTCTGGAGGAGGATATGCCATGGTTTTGTAATCATACTGCAGGACATACCGTGGGCCATAGCAGCAGTGTGGCGTGCTTCTCTGCAGGAAACCACAGAATACCATATGATGTGCTTATTTGAAGCAAAATATCTAAAATCAGTTTTTAAAAGTAGGAAATGATTGATAAACATGTTTATAATGGTTCCACTAAGACATAAGAGTCATTATGGAGAACTGCACAGTAATTGAAAATGCACTGTTCACGCACAGGAAACTGTAGTGTCAGGTCATGTGTGTAACAAACCAGGGTGTGCCTAGAAACGCACTGTTTACGCACTGGAAACTGAAGTGTCAGGACATGTGTGTAACATACCAGGGTGTGCCTAGAAACGCACTGTTTACGCACTGGAAACTGAAGTGTCAGGACATGTGTGTAACATACCAGGGTGTGCCTAGAAACGCACTGTTTACGCACTGGAAACTGAAGTGTCAGGACATGTGTGTAACATACCAGGCTGTGCCTAGAAACGCACTATTTACGCACTAGAAACTGAAGTGTCAGGACATGTGTGTAACATACCAGGCTGTGCCTAGAAACGCACTATTTACGCACTAGAAACTGAAGTGTCAGGACATGTGTGTAACATACCAGGGTGTGCCTAGTGGGGGGTGTAAGTAAACAGGAACACAGGAAATGGTGGGCGGTTCAGCTTAAGTCCCCGGGTGGCTGTTTTCTTGTGAAAATGAACTGAGAAAGCAAAAAGTATACAAAGATAATCCTGGGATCGGGACGCAAGATGGTTACGCTTGGCAGAGGAATGCTAAGGTGATTGGGGATCCCCCACTCTGCTGCCGGGGTAGTAAAGGCTGGGTTATAGGGAGGTGTTTGGGAAGGAAGGGGTGGGCAGGCTAATATGCCATTAGTGAGTGAAGGAAGAACAGACTGCAGAGAGGGTATTTAAACCATCATGTAGTGCGATGTGATTCTGCAGTTGCATCTTGAGCACTGAGGGAGAGCTATCACTGTATGTAGTAGTTCTGCTCCAGTCTTGTGTCTCTGGTGACGTGTCCTCATGGGGGCGTTCCCTCACTGGCTCCCCAAATGCCTGGTCCTGAACCCCCTGATGGGTGGTTGCTGTTCATGGTGATGAGCTTGTCTACTATTGTGACACTGTAAAAGGACTGATTAAAAACATACAGGCTAAATAAAATTAACGCTGTTAGAATTACAACAATGTATTCACTAGACAGCTTTGTTACCCTGCCCCATCTAATAATTCTCCATGCCACCCCCCTCCAACCTTTAAAGTATCTCCGCCTTCTCCAAAAAAATCTTTATTAAAAGCTTGACTTTGTCTGATTTTCCTCAGTGTAATCAGGATTTCAGTGTCTCTGGCTGTCTTTTCATGCCAAGACTAACTGACACTGCTTCAATTCCATCACACACTTTAAACTTCTCATAGTAACAGAATAGGGGCTCTATTTTGATGATATAATGCCAAGCATAAGGCGCACGGCGCAACTAACATTTATGGGCGTGTCCAAAGCCATTTTGCTATTTTGACAGAGAAAAGGTGCAGAAAGGTTCTCTTAACTCTCCTATATATTCACAGATGTGCCTTGGGTGTAACATGCAATAAACCAATCAGAATGGCTAACCGTAACCCTAACCAATCAGACCTTTAAAAGGCAGGGGTGCGTAAGCTACAGCGTATTGCTATATCAATTTTCAATTCAATTTTCAATTTATTTTTATATAGCGCTTTTCACAACTGAGTCGTCCCAAGGCACTTTACATGGATGTGTTGTGATATAAGTGAGTATGTCCTTTTCTGGCATCACTATATCGCCCGCTTAGTGCTGAAAGCAGTATAATGATGTCATACTGTAAGATGGGGAAAACAGAAGCTCGCTCCTCAACCTGGTATGTTTAAATACCCAAATGTGTGTATATATATATGTGTGTGTGTGTGTGTGTGTATATATATATATACATCCCCAAATCAGAAAAATTTGGGACAGGGTGGAAAATGTGGATAAAAAAATAAAGCAGTAATTCACAAATGTCCCTTAACTTTTATTTCATTGCAGAGAGTATGAACACAAGATAATTCATGTTTCTTTTGGTCAACATCATTTGATTTGTAAATAAACATCCATTCTTGCCATTCAGGCTTGCAACACATTCCAAAAACAGTTGGGACAGTACAGCAATTACCACTTTGTACAGTTCCCCAGTCTTTTAACAACACTTAAAAGATGTTTAGGCATTTAAGAAATCAAGTGACTAAGTGTTGCAGGTGTTAGTTTGTCCCATTCTTCCTGCAAACAACGTTTTAGGTGCGCAACAGTACGGGGTCTTTGTTGACGCATTTTTTGTTTCAAAATGCGCCAAACATTCTCTATAGGAGACAAATCAGGGCTGCAGGCAGGCCAGTCAAGCATCCGCACCCTCTTCTTACGCAGCCATGCCTTTGTTATGTGCGCAGTATGTGATTTGGGATTGTCTTGCTGAAATAAGCATGGGCGTCCCTGGAAAAGACGTCGTCTTGAAGGCAGCATTTGTTCCTCCAAAACTGAAATATACTTCTCAGCATTGATGGTGCTATCGCAGAAGTGTAAGTTACCTTTGCCAAAGGCACTGACACAACCCCATACCATGACAGACCCTGGCTTTTGGACTTGTATCTGGTAACAGTCTGAATGGTCCTTTTCCTCTTTGGTCTGCAGCACACGGCGTCCATTTCTTCCAAAAAAAGATGTGAAAAACCGATTCGTCTGACCACAATACACGTTTCCACTGCACAATAGACCATCCCAGATGTCTCCGAGCCCAGAGAAGTCGACGGCGCTTCTGGACACTATGTAGGGCTTCCTTTTGGCACAGTACAGTTTTAGCTGGCATTTCCTAATGTAACTACATACTGTAGTGCTTGACAGCGACTTCCTGAAGTAGTCCTGAGCCCACGCAGTTATATCATTTATTGATGAATGATGGTTTTTAATGCAATGCTGTCTGAGGGCTTGGAGATCACGGCCATTCAGTTTAGGCTTGCGCCCTTGGCCTTTGCGCACGGTGATTTCTCCAGATTCCCTGATTCTTTTGACTATGTTATGCACTGTAGAGGGAGGAATGCCCAAATCTCTTAATATGTTTCTTTGAGAAACATTTTTCTTCATCATTTCAAAGATTTTTGCCCGCACTTGATGGCAAACTGGCGATCCTCTGCCCATCTTTGCTCCTGAAGGAGTAGGCCTTTCCTCGATGCTGCTATTGTACCGAATCATGATTGCAATCACCTGTTAACATCACCAGTTTCAAATCACGTCATTATTTAGTTATTATGCCTCATTACTACCCCTGAATTGCCCCCATCCCAACTTTTTTTGGAATGTGTTGCAAGCCTGAATGGCAAAAATGGATGTTTATTTACAAATCAAATGATTTTGACCAAAAAAAAAACATGAATTATCTTGTGTTCATACTGTCTGCAATGAAATAAAAGTTAAGGTACATTTGTGAATTACTGCTTTATTTTTTTATTCACATTTCCCACACTGTCCCAACTTTTTCTGATTTGGATATATATATATATATATATATATATATATATATATATATATATATATATATATATATATATATATATATATAAAATCGATCCTTTATTGTCCCCATGGGGAAATTCTTTTTTGCGCCTCCCTCAACTTGCTCATTGTAGAGCAAGCTGTCCACAAAGGGCAGCCACCTGTTTGGGCACCACACACACACACACACACACACACACACACACATACAGATTAAGTGGCCTGTTGGTGGACTAACAGCATCTCTCCAGTAATCATTTCTAATTCATAAAGCGAGCATATTAGTTATAGACTGACACTTAGACTTAAGAGGAGAAAAGATACATTTTTCTTTTTGAGCACGACATTCTCCAGTATTCAACTGAGAATTTAACAAAGAAAGGATGCACAAATCTTCTCTTTCTGGAAACACGCTCTGGAACAGGCTTTTGTATGTTCTGTCAAGGATAGAGAGTGTTGATGGGTCATATTATACTGTACTTCTTAATTGCTTAATTAAAGTCATTATTTGAATGAAAGGTCATCTCACCCATTGTGCTGTAAGGACATCAGCTGGGAAGGTATACCCCTGCAGTAGGTGAAAGGTGAATCGGGTCATTAAAAGAGCCCCCTGCCAGTCCCGTGACATGGATGAGTCTCCCTTCGACCGCTAAGGAGCTTCCACTGGACACCAGAGATAAGAAGGGCCATCTTTAATTAAACAGTGCCACAAAGTGACACTCTAATCACATACTTTAAGTATAGTCATCCAGTCTGAAATTTCCCACATTGCTGCATGGTATTATCTGGGTTAGACATTCTGAACCTGAGTCTATATATTTATGCGTGAGCTAATATACAAAAGTGTATTTTCTATATCAGATTCCCTGCTTTTTATGATTTTTTTCCCAAAGAATTTCTGTTCTTTACTCATGTCAGTGAAGGGAATGTCAATTCTAGTGCTGGAAGTAGAGCATCAGCTTTTCCTTTAAAAAAAAGGAAAGAAAAAAACTAACTCTAAAAAACTAAAAACTAATATCACAGAAAATATCGTTTAATGCCAATGTAAGGCCACAATGACCATTTCCATATGTAAACAAAAAAAGTGCAGCTATTTTAAAAAAGTGTCATGCAAAACAGCACCACCTATAGGTTTATAAAATTAACCTTAGTGAAGAAAAACGTTTTCCGTCTCACTAAGCTGAGGACTTCAATGTATTTTCTCACCACCATGAAACACTGTGCATTAGTCTTTTGGGGGGCGGCATGGTAGTGCAGTGGTTAGCACTGTTACCTCACACCTTTGGGACCCGGGTTTGAGTCTCCGCCTGGGTTACATGTGCGTGGAGCTTGCATGTTCTCTCCATGTCGTCATGGGGTTTCCTACAGGTACTCCGGTTTCCCCCCACAGTCCAAAAACATGCTGAAGCTAATTGGACTTGCTAAATTGCCCGTAGGAATGCATGTGTGAGTGAATGGTGTGTGAGTGTGCCCTGGCCCGCCGTCCTGGGTTGTTCCCTGCCTCGTGCCCATTGCTTCTGGGATAGGCTCCGGACCCCCAGCGACCAAGTAGGATAAGTGGTTTGGAAAATGGATGGATGGATAGTCATTTAGGGTAACAAATTTTAAGGGCATTGACTGGTTTTGATGGTTAACAACACGGTAAGACATGAAAAAAAGCAAAAAAATAGACAATAAAACTATGAGGCGAAAATCAAGCAGATCAGGCCATGCTGGAATATTGACTTTTGATTGTATAACATCATGTTTTCTTACACTGTTGTCCACTGTGACACCAGGCTGGACTGGCCATCTGGAATCCTGGGCATTTTCCCTCTGGGATAATGAGTATATGGTCAGCAAAATTAATTGTGGGGTATCCCCTCCCCTGGCAAAATGCACATCACAGTGGTTAACACTGTTGCCTCACATCTCTGCGATCTGTGTTCAAGTCTGTGCCAGAGTTCTGTGCGTGGAGTTTGCATGTTCTCCCTGTGTCCAAATTGGCCATAGGTGTGCATGTGTGAGTGTGCCCCATCCTGGTTTGTTCCATGCCTTGCACTCACAGCCTCTAAGATATGCTCTGGATCCCCCATAACCCTGAGTAGGACAAGTGGTTGCAGAAAATGGATGGATGGAACCTCATTTACTGTGGGGCCATGAGGGACCCCAAAGTCCAGGACCGAATTTTAATCCCAGTACAGCCCTGCTGTTACAAAGAAGATCTATTTAAAAACTAACTCTATATTTTGCTCTGTGTCATGCAGTATTCCACTTTAACTAACTTTGCTCCTGTGGTGTGACAAATTTGAAAATTCATCATGTCTCTCCTTTCAGCAAAACAGTGACCAGATGCATGGCATTGCCATTTGCTAAAAAAAGCTTGCAGTTTAATGCCTATCTAAGAGTCAAAGCATTTCTGTCACTTCTGTGTGCAAAGGGCTGCTTTAGATTGTGTTTCTTGGTCATTTCTCTTCTGACAGCTAATACAAATTTTAGACAGTACAGTCACTTCACTGATTGATGAAAATGATAAAGGTTTTACTCGATGGGCCCGCCCAAAATCTCAATATTTTAGTTAAAAACTTCATGCCCAGGGGTATTCATTACCAAGGAGACGTGTGCAGTAGCACTTGGATCTGTTTAATGTGAACCCTTGGAGAGTGAATAGTGGTGTTGGTTATGATCTTTGTTGCAGTTTTACATAGTGCAGGATGAGTAATATTTAAAACACACATAATATTATTCTAGCGTGTCTTGACAAATGTTTTGCTGTAGTGGTTGCTTTTCTTTTCAATGTCATTGTTCCTTGGATTAGGTACAGATAATGTTTTATCCATATTTTATACCTAATTTTCATTACTTGTCAC
Source organism: Brienomyrus brachyistius (assembly GCF_023856365.1). Taxonomy (NCBI): domain Eukaryota; kingdom Metazoa; phylum Chordata; class Actinopteri; order Osteoglossiformes; family Mormyridae; genus Brienomyrus; species Brienomyrus brachyistius. Next base: position 23,809 of record NW_026043633.1, read on the forward strand.
AGAGATCCCGCTGCCCTCCAAAAAATACATATGATAATCTAATACAGATCTGGTCACAGTGATCTTCCAGGAAGTACAGGACAGACAGTGGGGTACACTAGTCCGTTTCAGCAATGCTTACAAATGTACCTAATGGGAAATGTGTAATTAGATCATATTTAGGAACATTTTGTTTACATTATTAAAATGTTGTCTATGTTCAGTATGAGTGGGACAACCTTTAGTTTTCCCAATCTTGCTATGAATGATAAATGAATGCTGAATTTGTTTTTCATCCCCACACAGTAAGACATTAAGTATACTGTAGTTGGTTGATAGAACACAAGGTATATTTTGCATTCATGTGATTAGTTATCCAACCACATCGTACTTTATCTGTATTTTGTTTATATTTGTTTTCCTTCTTAGATGCTTGTTATTCCAAGCAAAAAGGCTCAGAAATCACAAACACTACATATTCCTATAAGGTTTATAATGAATACGCAGGCTGGCATAATTCACATAATAAATTTGTGAGTCAGAATTAGCTTCAACATGCAAAACATTTCATTTTCTCAGAACGTAGATTTCTTAAAAGAAATAGTGAAACCATACTTGTTTATACGTTTTATAGCATGTAAGCCTCATTGCCTTTACATCCTATTTTATTAGTCATAGGATAAAATTAAAAACTGTATATTAAAATGTAGTTTTTTTAAACTATAAGTTACTATGTGCCGCTGCAGCTTGCTAACATTTTAAATGTGTTAACATTTGCTTCATAGTGATTAACACACATTTTTATGTTTCCCTTTAACCTTAAACATGCTTGAGTAACCTTATAAGCTTTAGGAGATGAAATGAAAAAAATGACTGAATTATAAATATATTATTGGAAAAGTTACATATGTTTAGTATTTCTCAACATTGTTATGCACATTTGAGCAAGAACAACAGTAACAACAACAACAATAATAATAATGATGACAATGACGATAATTGAAATATTTATATTTTAAAATAGCTTGCAATTAATATTTGTATAATTTTTACACTGAATGCTGAAAGAGGAGAAAGACTCCCAGCAGTCGGTGTCCTCCGGCATGATGAGAGGGAGAGCAGGCAGATTTATCTCACTGCGATCATGCTGCTTTTGACATTTACACGTGTCTCCATGCAGCAGGCACTACCCCCAAGAGAGGGGCTGCTGGAGGGCCCATGGGGGAATATGGAGAGTTATAAATAATACAAAACCTGGAAGTGGAAGCTGGGGGAGTTGGTCAACCTACGAAAATCCCAGATTCCATATCCTCAAATTTTACGTTTATGCTATTGTGTAAGTGTGTCTTTGCTTTTGGGTCTGTGTGTGCTTATACAGCTGTTTTATTGTGTACTTGTACATATATGTTTCACCATTTTGCTGTATGCACATGTATCTCTGTGTTGTTGGTTTGTGTGTCTTGTAAAACCATTCTGCCAGTGAAATGTCAGGCAGCATGATTGTCGTATAATTGAACACTTTTTTTCAGTCTATAAGCTTCCACATTTAATGAATATTGATACATTTCCACGCTTTGTCTCCTGTAAAATGTTGCATTTAACATTTATATACAGTTGATTTGGAATTTGAAACAATCTTTTATGTATATAATTGGAAATTAATGTTAGAAGTTTTCCTTCAGTGTATAATCCCCTATTTATGCAACTTCAGCATGATATAGTGAAGCAGCAGATGTAGACTGCAGAAATTATTACAGCAAAAAAGAGATTTGCTTTGGAGGGTTCTGCTGATGCTCAGCCAAAGATTTCCATAAACTACTTCCCCAAATCTCTGAAGGGATGCTCAGAAAATATTATGATGAGAGAGGAACTAACTGCATTTATGAATCTACCCTGTATACAGCAGCACAAACACATTTCCACTTGATCTTAGGAATAGCCCAATGTGTACTTTTATAGTCTATGTTGCAACTTTTAAAATATAAACTCATACTCCAGTAAAACATTAACATTTTAAAATGTTATTGTGTTCCAGTGCCGCAAGACAAGCTTTTTTATTTCTAATATTAATTGAGGCACTACTTCCATTTGTTATTAGGAGAGTCTCACCCTTACACAGTTCTACCAATTAGATCTCTGACTCGTCTTTTCACCATCTCACTCATTCACTCGCAGGTTCACTATGACCTGCCCCAAGATCCTGTCACCATTCAACCCATTAGGCCTTATAAGTCACTCATACAGTAGGTGTCATTCTCCCACTTTACAAATGACTCAATCTGATCCTTTATTTCTTTTCCATGTTACTGTTCCATCATCTTGTGCACCAGAATCACTGGCTGTGCCTCCCTCTAATAATCCCCTTATCTGTCTCTGTGCTTCATTACTTCCCTTGTGTCCAAATGCTAATAGTGCTCAATCCGATGCTTCTGAATGATAATCGATTATGATACTTTGATTAGGTGTTTGTACAAGTATATGTACAGGGACAAAGGGACTCCTCAGCTTTCACATACTCCTCCTTGCTCTCCTTGAGACACACACAAGCAGATGAGAGCAAAGCTTAGAATAGGAGAATAGGGTCATCCATTTCTCCGGCATGGCTTGAGCAGTTTTTCTGGTCACCTGCCTTACGCAAGGGCTAATACTCAGCTGGTGAACACCTGCATGGACTCCTAACTCACTGAGCCTAACGCCACCTCAAATAGTCAAATGAGCTGCATTTGGAATCCATGTGCTTTGTCTAATCACTCCCAATCTAGAAATTATGTATTTCTAAACAGATAGTTTGTACATTGGTTCCAAAATAATTTCATGCTTATCTCCGTCAGAAGATAACAAGTCAAAGAAGATAATGTAATCCAACACTAATGGCATACCATAAGTGTACGTGAATCCTGAAAAAAAGTAAATGTAAGTTGTTAATGTTTCATGCATTTCTGAATGCTGTCTGCTAATTGATAAGCACAGTTTAAAAAGCACCTTGCTTTGAGTGACCCCTTTGCGAAGTATCGAGCTCCCTACTGTATTGATCATTTGTCCCATAATCTGCTTTGCGAGTTTTCTGGTTCTTTGCTTTGGATTTTGGATTTGGTTACTTGATCAGTCTCCTCTGTATCGATGTATGTCTGTATTTGGACAGCATCTTTGTATTGCGGTTTGGACTGTTTACCTTTGTTTGTTTACCTTTGTTTACCTTGCTTTCCGACCTCTTGTGTGTCTGAACACTATGACGTTCTGTCTATTCATTAAAAGTATAACTACCGTCTCAGGATAGAGACGGCCAAACACTACCCAACAACACCGTACAGTAATGGGGAGTCATGTTAAAGGAATGGATTAAATACAAATATAATGGCTACACAATTTTCCATTATAATACTTAGACTGACTGGGAATGCCCCTCTGGGATTAATAAAGTATATTTTATTTTATTTTGTCTTGTTTTGCCAAAATATTTTAAATGAAAATGATAGTTCTGAGAAGACAACTGGTATAGTAGGGACCTTCTGGTGCCTCAACTCACTCAGTGCTTGTTTGAGGGGCTGTGCTATGAAGCAAAAAAACAACTGATTAATGACAGAGGGACACTGCTGCACATGTAACTAACCAATCAATCTAGGACTCCTTCTAAGCCAAGATGCCACATTAAAACATATTCCCCATTACCCACATGAAGTGCTCACCATGATGTGAGTGGTGGCCACTAAGGTTATTGTTTTGATGCCAGTGACCGTCATGCAAGAAAAATCTGCCTTTTTCCAGAATCCATGATAGCGTTGTAGGTATGGAGGTGAACCTATTGCAGAAAACCATTATTTCCTGGATGCAGAAAAATAAATTTTGAGGTATTCTCTTAAGGTGACATTTTTATAGCATTACAGAGAAATTCCAGGTATCAAATGCATGACAGACTATTTTTTGTGTTTCGCCTAGTAATAGAATAATTTAATATTAGCATAATTTTAAAATGCCCATCATTGGACATTTCAGAGAGAATTTGATCAAAGTCAGTCATTACATGCTATTTAACATTTAGTGGTGAATGTCGAACAAAAGATTTATTGTGACTTCACAGGTGTAAGGAAAAAAATCCATTATTATTATTATTATTATTATTATTATCACCTAAATTTACTTGGAAATGCCTTACAGTAATACTTGCCTGTTCCTGCGGACCTGTGTAGCTTTTGAAAGTGGGTTGTTTTAGGCCCAGGTTAGGAAGCTAGGAAGTGTCAGCCAGCTCCGTAGTACCCAAGGTGATTTCAGCATGACTCTTACAGGGAGAGACATCATCAAAGAACAACAATGACTATGAGCCTCTGCTCCAGCATTGTGATGAAAGAGGGATGCCACCGTCCAGATTTCAGTGCACTAAAAGATCATCACACCCAGCAATGCATCTACAAATTCAGTGCTGTGAAGACCCCATGAAATGGAAGACTGAGCAGGGCAGGAAAGTGACACAGGCAGGTGAATCATTCCTCATCTCAACAAGCATGAAGTCTGCATGTGATGCTAATCTACAGAACTGTACAGCCTTGCATGCTGGATTTCAGCAGTGAAGATTTCTGCTGCTTTGGTGAAGGCCTCCACTTTCACTTGTGGTTTTGCTATTCCAAGTGCTCATGCTATACTCCCACTGAAATATTCATGCAGTTGTCACCAATAAAGGAAATGTACATCTTAGAAAATTAAATAATCATAACAAGTGTTATACATGCTTGCTGTAATCTGCTTTTTCACCAGGATTAAACCAAACAACAGGCTTGAGGTGTATTTGGGATCACTGTTATATGTATGTGACAGGAGTAATAAAAAATCTCATTATAATAATGATGTCATATCCTTGCTTGAGAGTTCCACATGTTAGTGGACCTCACCAGATGATCTTGCCCAACATTCTCGAAAATGTCTTGTATCAGTAAGACCCAGTACTAAAACAGGACATCTTTAGTCTCACCCTGATTTCACCTTAAATTGCATCCAAGAAAATCCATCAGGATCGGTACTGGATGTTGTATCGCTTCTATTATTCTTTTACAAACCCATATATTTTCATGTTTCACTGGAGCACCCGTATTGTCATGCTACTGTATATATCACTATACTATAATAGCATCATGTCATATTACTTTTAGCATCATTTTGCCTAAAAGATTTAGACTTTTTATGTTCTGATTTAATATACTTAGGTATGTAAGAACAAGAAATAATCCCCATTTTTAATATTATTATTTTATTTATTCTTAAGTATCCCTTAATGTCCTTCAGTTGATAATATGTAGAACATTATACAACCTTACAGAAGTGATCAGTACTTTCATTCAATACAAACAATAGTAGTTCCTGAGTAGGTATTGATGGTATCCTTATGCATTATTCTACTTTTCACATGCTGTTGATTATGTGACCTTTATTAGTCACAGCAGATTTAGATTAATGCTTAAGACATTTAGCTAAACGGACTGATTTTCATTGTGTAATTGTTACCCATTGCATATTCCATTTAGCTGAACGTTAAAGCACAGGACTGTCCTTGAAGAGCAATGGACATTGTGGAAGCACTTAAGCCTGTAATACATGCTTTTGGAAAACAAGAGGGTCATGCCATTGTGAAAATGTGCTCAGTAACTGTTTAACTCTTCTTTTTACTCTTTTAATGCTTAAGCTTCACAGGAAAAATGAATACATTTGTGGGTGGGAACCATAATCCTCTTGGATGCCCAAAAGAAAAGGGGAGTGGATGGGTTAAGAACACGTCTGGGGGCAGCGGGGGGCATGAGCAGAAGGGATAAAAGTTCGAAAATAAGAGGAAAACAGTGTGTTGTTGGATGAACTCTGAATTGAGGCGGGGGAACAGATAGTGCCGAACTTTAGTCCCCAGGCAATGAGAGGCGAGTGAAGTGAGCAACTGTATCAAAAGGAAAGGTAATGGACAATTGGTAGAGGCACTGCGACTGCACCACCTTACATCGCCACTGATCCCTGTCATCTATCGTCAGCCACCCCTGAACAGCACTGCTGACCTAAGTATTGTTTATATACATAAAGAGAATCATTTACTGCATGACTTTTCCATGTTTGAACCAACATAAATCAGCTTGGCTTCTGTAACTAAAACGGACAGCTATAGCAGATGCTTGTTTGATCGCTTTGAAAGCATTTTGTAATACCGGTTTCAATGAATATCTGTCCGTAATAGCTTTAATTTTAAGTAAGAGGGTAGCCAGATAAGTAAAAATTTCAATCAAAGATTCAAATACACATCCTTAAATCAAACTCTTATTATTAAAACGGTGTTATTTTAACCATAGATATACACAACCAGACCTGTAGCCAGAAATAAATTTCGCGGGGCAGTCCAGCATCCCCAAAGATAGGTCCCCCTTGGTAGATTTTGCTAATTGGGGGGCTGAAGCATATTTCAAGGGGCATGTAGCCTCAATGTTGATGCAATTTATTTCAAAATTTAAACATTACAAGATAGTCACCCACACAATGTCTCTACAATGTTTGGAAATGATCCAACAAATACTTTTTGAGTTTTCATTCTAAGAAAAGTAAGTGTCTGAGCTGCCCTTCACTTTGCATTCGCTATGCAGTGACACTTCAATTTTGGTTTGTTTGCCTCAATATTTGATCACTTCCAAATCATTACCCATAATATGCATCTGCAAAGCCTGAGAAAATGAGAAAGTGTCTGTGGTGATGGCTGACCAGTCCCAAAATCAAATGTATTCCCTGTCTGGTCAATTTTTGTTCTTACCTTCACAAGCTACGGTCACAAGCTTTGGGTAGAGACTGAAAGAATGAGATTGTGGATACAAGTGGGATAAATGGGTTTTCTTCACATGTCTGGGTGTCTGGGCTCAGCCTTATAGATAGGGTGAGGAGCTTGGACATTCAGGAGGGACTCAAAGCAGAGCTGCTGCTCCTTCGCATCTAAAGGAGCCGGATGAGGTAGTTCAAGCATCGTTCTAAGATGTCTCATGGATGCCTCCCTGAGGAGGTGCTTCCGGCACCCTCGGGCAGACCCAGGACTCACCGAAATTACATCTTCTGGCTGAGCTGGGAACGCCTTAATACAGTATTACCCCAGAGTAGTTGGAGGAGGTCGCTTGGGAGAGGGAGGTCTGAGAATCTCTGCTTAAACAGCTGTGCTCCTGAGCAGGACCTGAGTGAGTGGAAGATAATGATTGGATGGATGGATGGATGGATGGATGGATGGAAGTTTATATTAATATCTCCTATGATAAATAATAGGGCTGTAACAGTCCAGCCTTAGCAGTTAAGGTTACAGCCAAATGATGTGTGTGAAGGTCAATGCTGTACTTTAAAAGGAGAAAGGGAATGTGATGAACAAAGACAGATGAAACAGAATGTCACTGGGAGAGAAAAGAGCCGCTCCAAAAGTGCTAAGAAAGGAATCCTGTGTCACTGAGACTTTTAAAAGTCCTGCTTGATGAGAACAAAGGCAGCTTCATAAGATTGGAGCAGGTCTTGTTTTTCCCCTTTTCTTCTTTCCTTCATTCTTTTACCAGTCACACTACTTGGTATTTAATACTGAAATGAACTTGAAGTTTTGTTTAAAAGTACATGTATGGCCATAATGAAGGACCATTCAATAACCTCGAGTATTTGTCGTGTAGTGTGTGTGTGTGTGTGTGTGTGTGTGTGTGTGTATGTGTGGATTAGGTTTATATTACATTATGGGGACCAAATATTCCCCACAGAGATCTATCAATGTGATCAAAAAACTAAAAATGCCAGATGTCTCGTATTTTGTTTGGTTACTTTTTGTACTTATGGTTAGGGTTAGGGCTGGGTAGGGGTTAAATCAAATCAAATCAAAAAACTTTATTTGTC
>NW_026043635.1:0-31468 GCF_023856365.1 Brienomyrus brachyistius
CAATGAACGGAGGCTGAAGTTGTGTAAAAGACATGCATTTATTCCTATAACTAACATAAGACAGACATTACACCTAACAAACAATAAACACGAAATAACGGAGTGGACACAAACAATGTAATCATGAAAATGCAATGACCAGATTTAAAATGAGTAACCTTAAAAGGGAAAATACTGTTCTGCAAAGCAAGCAATTTGTGGAAATACTGTCCTAAAGTAATATAGCAGGTGAATAGGAGTTTAGGTTGTTATAAATGAAAGGAAGTTTGTTTACTTGGTTGCAGAGTGGGGGGGGGGGGGTCTTGGCAGTTGGTTGCGGAGGCTGATGAGCTGATGGGTGATGGCACTCAGGGAGGCGCGGTGTTTGCAGCGGTTGTTGGAGTGGAGCCCCTCTGATTCCCTCTCCTGGTGAAGCTTGGGCTTGGTTGCAGTTCTCTGTCCAGCTGGGTCTTCACTGATAGGCTTCAGGAGGGCTTCTTGTGGGCTTCTCTTCTCTTGGGCTGATGTTCTCTGCCTCTCTTCGTGCTGATGGTCTTTTGTTTTCTCCTCCCTTCTGTTTCTCCTCTCCTGGCTTTGTTCTGAGGTGCCAGGTTTTATAGTGTAAAGTTCGTGAATAGGAGTGACCAGGAATTCGACTCCTGGACCAATGGCTGACCATCCATTTGGCGGGCTTTCGGAAGGGGGTCTGTATCAGTCCTTTTGAGATTTATGACCAGAGTGATTTCCCTTGTATTGATGATTTTCGTTAGGCTGGTGTAACTTTTGATATATTCACTTTCGTGGTAACCACTGACCAGATTTGGAAACTGGAGTGATTTTCCATCGGTTTGATACCAAACATGCCATAGCAGCCTAGCGGTTCACACCTCATACCATCTGTAATGATTAATTAATGATTACTTATATTATGTCGTTATGTTATATTACTCACACCTTATTTTATGCCTCACAATCTATATAATTGTAAATATACTGTGTAGCTGCTGGCGCGTTCCAAACTAAATCTCATTGTACTTACAATGTCAATAAAAACATCCATCCATCCATCTAGGCAGGCCAGAGTGTCGCCTCCATCCTTCCTGAAGTCAGTGATTCCTTTGTCTTTGTGCTGTTTAGTGCCAAATTGTTTGCTGAACTCCAACCTATCAGTTTCTGGACCTCATCTCTGTAAGCTGACTCATAAGAACCAAAGAGATTTACAAATGAGAGGAGGCCATTCGGCCCATCAAGCTCCTTTGAGGAGAACTTAGCTAATAGCTCAAAAATCTTATCTAGCTCTGATTTAAAAGAACCCAGGGTTTTAGCTTGTGTTACAATAACAGGAAGACTATTCCATACTCTAACTACACGCTGTGTACAGAAATGCTTCATCAAATTCGTTTTAAAATGTTCTCCAGCTAATTTCCACTTATGGCCACGAGTTCTGGTATTTAAACTAACATTGAAATAGCCATTTGGCTGAACAGCATCCAGACCTGTTAGAATCTTAAACACCTGGATTATGTCCCCCCTTAGTCTCCTTTGCTCGAGGCTAAACAGATTCAGCTCAGCTAACCTCTCCTCATTAGACATTCCTCTAAGACCAGGAATCATTCTCGTTGCCCTACGTTGCACCTTTTCCAAGGCAGCAATGTCCTTCTTAAGGTATGGTAACCAAACCCGCACACAATATTCTAGGTGGGGTCTTACCAAGGAATTATATTATCGTAGCATCACTTGCCTTGTCTTAAACTCCACACACCTAGAGATGCAATGTGCCTTCTCGCGTGGTGTTCCTGCAGAGGGAGTCTGTGAGTGCTGGAGATTGGGGGAGGGGGCAGTGTGGCTATGTCTGCTCTGTGTTCCTCCAGACGAGCAAAGAAGCTGTTTAGCTCCTTTGCTAAAAGGGCGTTGCTGTTAACAGTGACGGTGTTGTTGCCTTTGAAGTTTGTAATGTGTTGTATTCCCTGCCACACCCACTGTGGGTTGTTGTATGTGAAGTAGACCTCTATTTTCTGTTTCTCTGCCTGCCTGGCAACCTTGATGCCCCTATTCAGGTTAGCTCTGGCTGCACTCTGTGTTCTTGACTGCGCTGTCTTGTCCTGTAGTATTGTATTGTTGCTCTTGTGTTTATCTTGCACTTTCTCCCTCTGTTTGTGCTCCTTTCACTCTGTATAGTTCTATCTTGCCCGCACTTGTGTCATCTTGTGTTGTTTCTGTTTTTCTTCTTTGTGTTGCACCGTGGTCCAGGAGGAACAATGTTTCCTTTCACTGTGTACTGTGTATATTGCTGAAATAACAATAAACCCACTTGACCACCTGCCTCAATTCATCCTGAAGAGTTTTCCAATGTTGTTCAAAGGTCTGTTTGTTTCGAGTGAAGGACACGCCCCTGGACGTGCTGGATAAGGGGACCACAGATCAGTGTCCTCAGTCCTGCTTCTCCCTTCAAAGCTGAGAGGAAGATGACCCGCCTGCTGCTTCTGGTTTTGGCTTATGGAGCTCTGCTTATCTCCACAGAGGCCCAGCAAGATTACCACAGTCTCCCTGCACTCACAAGACGGCCATTAAACTCGCAGTCGAAAATGCTCATCAAGGAACCCGTCAGCACATGAATTTCTATAACATCCAGGGCCGTCCGAAGGTAACTGCTGAGAAAGTGTTTACAAAAGTGTGAAACTTTCATCATCTGCAAGCTGAACTAATGAGTATCACATTGATTTTGATGTTTTAATTTCAATGCATATGATGCTTAATGTCTCTTCACAATGAAAGTGATGGTTGTATATCTCAGCCCTGGTCAATTTTACCTTCTCACAGTTTCTCTCTGAATCTGCTGCAGTCAAGTCTGTGACAGTTTGCCATTTTTTGGGTGATTATTGTTTGTTATATTGCCTTTAAAACAGTTGTAGGCAATTTTGTATATAACGTGTTTATGTGATTTAGATCAGCAGTGAATACATTGACATTGAGATTCTCTTGAGAGCAACAAAATGTCCAAAGTCAACTGCAACAGACCATCGGGCTGACTGTATTTTCATGGACAAGAGGGTAAGTAAAGAGTCACTGTGACTGTGAGCATTGGACATATCAGTTAGCAAATTAATTTAGGTTCATGTTAACTTTTTTGATGCCCTGCGGGGGAAAGTTAGCCAACAATAAAGTAACAAATACATAGGTGGCCTCAAAGAGCCAGTTCCTTCACCTTATTCTCAAATTTTAGTAGGTTTACAGGCTTAAAGGCTGGATTACCAGGCAGAAGCAAATGCTAATCATCTGAGGGGTGACCTGTAGATTATGCTTCGAGCTATGAACCCTAGCTGGCCTTATTTAAAGACCTGTGGGCTGTACTACAAAGCGGGTTTTACATACCCAGAGTTAACTCAATCGAGCCAGGTTAACTAAAACTCATTGTTGAAATCAGCCTTAAATGGCAGTGTGGTGTTTTGTGGTGAAAGGGCAGGACTTAACTCTTGTTTTAATTAGAAAGCCAGTAATTAAACCTGGTCAGAGCAGGGTAGATGTGCAGTGTGAATTACCCTTTAAATTTACCTCTTTAAATAGTGAACTACAGGACCACTTAGCTTGATCGGAGGACAGTATTTTAATACAGAGCAGTGTTCAGTTAAACGGGATTTGTTGTTCATACTTTTAGATGAACTTGCTTTGTATAATATAGCCTTATGGTGACCCTGCTTTGGAAGCTCTTTCCTCTAAAATTGTTCTGTGTCATTAAACCCTGCACTCCAGCAGCTCTGCCTTAAATCATTAGATATATCTTTACTACACCTTCTCTCACTGTATTTATTGCCCACCACTCTTTAAATACTGTTTTTGTGTGTCTGTGTGTTTTTGCAGCCATTCATTAACTGTAGAGTTTGCAGCAGACGGTCTGGTAATGATCTTACACATCCATCAAATGACTGTGTACCAAACAAGAAAGTGGATGAAGTAAGTGTAGAGAGTCTTAGCATTATGGAAATGTAACAGGTGTGTGAATTGTGTCTAAACATGTGGTTAAACTTTGATTGTGTTTGTACATGCAAAAATTTGATCAGAGTACTGTTTATTAATGACAATGTTACTTTTAATCTGAACAACAGTGGCAGCACCAAGGAAAAGCTTGGGGGGGGGGGCTCTAGCTCCTCCTCCAATGACCATAGTACCCCCACAGCACCCCCAAAATATTGGTTTCATTTTTTCTTTAACTATCTGTAAAATCTGTATATTGTGTAAGACATTTTTGCGGTTTTTACAGCATACTTGTAGTGTATTTTTTCTTCAAAGTACACATAGAGGCTCTGTGAGCTAGACGTTAGAATTTCATATTTTATCCTATTTTATCCATGCTGTAGCTTATCGTGCTGTGTGCTTCTATACACCATCTACATAAGCTGAAAAGCTAAAGCACCCGGTCTAAATAATCTCACTCCCCTATAGCACCTGTAGCATTAAGTCACTGGCGCTGCCACTGCTGAATAAACGACTCCAATCTGACTAAACCGCTTAACTTTTCCTCCCCATGTTACATTTCAGGACAAACGACGTAATATGTGTCCTTCTGATAAACCTCTTCTCAGACCTAAAACTGCCTTGGCTTCCAAGGACACTAAAGAAGCTGAAGGAGACCGTCTGACTGTTTCTGATGGCTGATGGTCCTGCAATGTGGACCAGAGGAGGAAACTGGGAGGGAAAATGCTTTGCTTTATATCATGCCCACCCAAAGCCCCCAGTGAGTAAGCCATAGGCGCCGATAGGATGGAAAAACTCCCAAGAAGGAAGAAACCTTGGGAGGGACCAAACTCAAAGGGGGAGCCCATCCTCCTGGGGCCGGCAAAGTGTAGGTGCAGGATCACAAAAAAACTTGACGAGAGAAACGAGAGAATTCGACTGTCCCTCACAAAAACTGTAAAGTTTTAGTGGCTAAATTGCTTTTTCTATGCCTTTTCAAACAGGAGGAGATTTGTTTGGCTATACGTAGAAATTTTCTATACAATTTAGACAGCACAGAATCATTAACCTACTTTAATGCATTTATTAATACAACCACATATTTCACACATTTTGACATCAGTCATGCAGTGAAGATACAGTCTCTTTATTTCTTGACGCCAACCCTCCCCATTAATCCGGGCTTGGGACCGACACCTAGTTGAGCTGGCTTTCTCCCTTAAGTGGCTGGGTTAGGCTAAACTATGCACATATTTATGAAGACTACTATAAATTTATAAAGACCTCCCTAAATATGTAGTCTAACAAAACGCAGTTTAAAGAAGGTAGCCTACCTGGTAAACAAAGAAATTAAAAGGCCCACAGCATATAATCGGGCTATATCCAAGCAGTTTTTAAGAACGTAACCTACATGGCGAAATTGAATTACTTTCTGGACCAACAAACGCAACCAGACATGAACATTATGCACCTTCCTAGTCTTGATGTATGTCGTCATACAGATGAGGACGTTAAGGCAGCCTTTAGGTCCGACCCATCATGCACTGCAGTTTTTTGCAAATTCCTCAGATGGAAAACCATTAAATACCTCTTCTATTACCTTATATTACCTTATATTCATGTAATAAATATACAAATATCAATTAGTTGGAAATCAGCCAGACAGACGTAATTACTACAAATGGTTTCCACTGTATTTGTGACTCTGAGTGCCGCAGGCTTGGATGCAGTGCCGCACCATTTTGGGCATGCACTGGCATGCACTGGCCAATCATGTAGCACTTCTCTCATAAATATTAATGAGACATCACCTACCACCCTGCAAAAAAGAAATTTGCCGCTCGTCCCCCTGCACATGAACCAACATGGCTGTCTCAACCAGCGGAGCTCCGGAGCCTCTGGAGAAACACGCGGCAAAAAAGGCTCGCATACGGTCTTCCAGAGTTTGGGAATACTTCAGTCATGACACCTTTTCTGCGCCTCTACTGTAGCTGGCGTTAATGACGCTGTTTCAGCCATTTTATATTTTCTGTTTACTTATTCTGTCATGTAAGACTGAGACAAATTATCGTTTACGACTATTCTTACACACTGTAGCCTGACTTGCTGACTTAAGTAAGCTTAACTATAAGCTACCTTTGCTAGTGTTTGTGAATAACATGTTTCTCTAGTTATGAAATTATTCCATGTTTTAGCATCTGTTTCAACATTAAAGTCAAATTGGTATATTGAAATATGTAAAAACTATTGAACTATTAGCTTAAGTCTAACATAGAAAATCCTACTGAATCTCTTAAGATTTTCCTTTTTTGTTAATGCACTAATGTTTAAGAAGTGTCTTAAATTGAATTTCAGATTTGTGTGTGGGTGGGAGTGGGTGAATTGTATTAAATTCATACATTCATTCTTTTGGCTCAGACATTACTGACCTAAAACAAATTGAGGCATTGGGTAAGTGCTTAAATTAGCTACTAAATGGCAAAAAATATTCTAAATATCACATTTTCCATTCTTCGGTATAATTTTAATGAATCACCTATGCTGCCAAACATTAACGCATAGATTGTCACAACACTCTATGTTTTAGTTCTTCTTTATGTGTATAGGACGGTGTGATGGTTCTGGTGGTGGGTGTGGCCGACGCTGCTCGCGATGTTTGGCTATGCTGCAGTCCCAGGGACCAAGTTGGAACACATTTCCACCTTCAAGCTTAGGTGGAAAAACGGCACCGAGACCCAGCAGCAGGACAACTTCTTGTCCAGACAACCAGCCCTGCTTCATCATTGAAGTAAGCCCTGTGAACAGGAGCGAGATGTACTTCTGCAGTGGATGTTATAGCGGAAAGAACATCCCCATCCTCACGTCTGCCGGAGTGCCCCCTCAAGTGGGTGTGTGACTTAACTCGATGGATGAATTGGACAGAATGTACTGTTACTAGAGGTCGACCGATATGGGTTTTTCAAGTCAAGGGTCAGGCGATGGCCGATATATGCTGCTGATTTTTTTTGGCCGATAATTGGACGTTTTCCCCTCTATTTGCATGGTAAAATATCACACTAATAATAACAAACGATACACAAAATTTCTCAATTTAGCATTTATTGAATACTCAACTTGGAAACAATAACACATTTATAAACAATAAAAATAGCAGCATCAGAATCTCTGTTAGTGCACAATATAGCAGCAAACTCCTCATGTTTGACGGAAGGAAATTTGTAAACAATACAAAAAGGAATAAGCATGTTATCTTTAGTTGTAATCCCACTTCCAGTCCCTGAGTCTTACTCACCACACTCATACTTCACAGCAAACAGACAGCAGTTAATTAACCAGAAGAGAAAAATGCAAAAACACAACAGAACTTGTAAATAATAACAAACTAATAGACAATAAAAATAGCAGCATCAGAATCTCTATTAGTGCCAAATATAGCAGCAAACTCCTCATGTCTGACGGAAGGAAAATTTGTAAATACACAAAGGAATGAGCACATCTTCAGTTTTAATCCCATTTCCAGTCCCTGAGTCTTCCTCATCCCACAAGCAGGCAAGGCATGTCACCCCGGTTGTGTGACACTTATTTTATATAATAAAATAAGTGCCCCCTGCGGCCCCAGAGCCCGAGCAGCCGTCTCCGCTGCCTGCAGCTACCGCGCCCACGTCCGAGGCGCTTTCCCTGCCTGCAGCTCCCGGGCAGGCGCCCCCTCTGCAGCCTGCAGCTCCAGTCCCTGGCCCCACTCCAGTCCCTTCTCCCCCTGTGACTCTGGTACCCTCACCCCGACGAGCCCGACCCCGGCCGCAGGTCCTTATGTCTGTGTCCCATAAGGGGAGAGGACACAGACGCACGGCTGGGGTCCCACCCGCCCAGCCCCCTGGCTCGCCCTCCCTCGCCGGCGCTAGGGCTTGGTCGGCACCTGCGGGTCCTGGCCCTCCGGGTCGGCTGTCGTCTGCGGGTCCCCCTCCGCGGCCTCGTCGCCCTGCCTCGGTCCCTCCTCCGGCGTCTTATCGGTTGCCTGCGGGCCCCCCGACGGCGGCTCCTCATTCGCCTGCTGGTCCTCCCGCTCTGGCGTGTCGGAGGACGTCGCCGTCTGCTGCGGCTCCCCCTCTCTCCTTGCCCTCGCCAGGGTCCCTTCCAGCTCCTTCGTCCCCTTCCCTGGTCTCCCCTCCGACTCCCTCCTTCGTCCCTGCGTCTGTCCCTCACCCCGTCTCCTCGGCCCCTCCGGCTCCGGCCTCCCGGCCGCCTGCAGCCCTTCCGGCTGCCTCCCGTCGCCCGCTGGGTCTCCCTCGGGCTCCTCTTGGTTCCCCCTCCTTCTCTCCCTGGCCTCCCGTCTTTGTCCCTCCTGCCTCTGCTCCCCCTCGCTTTGTTCCTCCTGTCTCTGTCCCTCCTCTCTTTGTCCCTCGTCCCTCTGGCTTCTGCTCCTCTTTCCCCGATGTTCCCTTCGTTCACTCCCGGTCCTTTTGTCCTGCCTGTTCCCTCCGTGTCCCCCTTTCTGATCTGTTTCTCTGCCTTTCCTGTCTTATGTCAAGTCTTGTCCTGGCTCCTTCCCCTGTGCCAGTTCTGTCTGTCCGTTCTGTTCCCTGTCCCTCATTAATGAGGTTTTATATAGATATACATATATGCCCGGCTTGTCCGCTCCTCGTGTGTGCCACGCCCCCTGATTACCCACGTGTGCTTCCCTGATCGTCTCCTGCTTTGCCCGATTACTTTGATTAGTCATGACCTATTTTAAGTCCTGGTCTTACCTGTTTGCCCTGTCCGTCATTGTAGTTTGTCAATGCCTGCGTTCCGTCCTGCTCTACCCGCTCCGTTTCCCCGATTAAAGACCCGTTTTCACAAACACAAAAAAAACTATATGTATACATATACATACACTGAACAAAAATATAAACGCAACACTTTTGTTTTTGCTCCCATTTTTCATGAGATGGACTTAAAGATCTACAATTCATTCCAGATACACAATATTACCATTTCTCTCAAACATTTCTCACAAATCAGTCTAAATGTGTGATAGTGAGCACTTCTGCTTTGCTGAGATAATCCATCCCACCTCACAGGTGTGCCACATCAAGATGCTGATCTGACATCATGGGTAGTGCACAGGTGTACCTTATACTGCCCACAATAAAAGGCCACCCTGGAATGTGCAGTTTTGTCTCACAGCAAAATGCCACAGATGCCACAAGCATTGAGGGAGCGTGCAATTGGCATGCTGACAGCAGGAATGTCAACCAGATCTGTTGCTCGTGCATTGAATGTTCATTTCTCAACCATAAGCCGTCTCCAAAGGCGTTTCAGAGAATATGGCAGTACATCCAACCGGCCTCACAACCGCAGACCACGTGTAACCACACCAGCCCAGGACCTCCACATCCAGCAGGTTCACCTCCAAGATCGTCTGAGACCAGCCACTCAGACAGATGATGCACGGCCCCATGTTGCAAGGATCTGTACACAGTTCTTGGAAGCTGAAAATGTCCCAGTTCTTGCATGGCCAGCATACTCACCGGACATGTCACCCGTTGAGCATGTTTGGGATGTGCTTGACCGGCGTATACGACAGCGTGTACCAGTTCCCACTAATATCCAACAACTTCGCACAGCCATTGAAGAGGAGTGGACCAACATTCCACAGGCCACAATTGACAATCTGATAAACTCTATGCGAAGAAGATGTGTTGCATTGTATGAGGCAAATGGTGGTCACACCAGATACTGACCGGTTCTGAGTCCCCAGACCCCCAATAAAGCAAAAAACTGCACATTCCAGGGTGGCCTTTTATTGTGGGCAGTATAAGGTACACCTGTGCACTACCCATGATGTCAGATCAGCATCTTGATGTGGCACACCTGTGAGGTGGGATGGATTATCTCAGCAAAGCAGAAGTGCTCACTATCACACATTTAGACTGATTTGTGAGAAATGTTTGAGAGAAATGGTAATATTGTGTATCTGGAATGAATTGTAGGTCTTTAAGTCCATCTCATGAAAAATGGGAGCAGAAACAAGAGTGTTGCGTTTATATTTTTGTTCAGTATATATATTTATGGGTGTATCGAGACTAGATGGTCAGTATGGATAACTAAGGTGCACTAAAACTGGGTGAGCAGGCAAGGCATGTCACCCAGGTTGTGTGACAATTATTTTATATAAATGTATATATGTATATATATATTCCATCCACCATCCCTCCTTTACGGAGAACTGCGTTATTTTTATTGTCCATTACGAAAAAAATAAAAAAACTATATATATATATATATATATATACATATATATTTATGGGTGTATCGAGACTAGTTGGTCATTATGGATAACTAAGTTGCACTAAAATTGGGTGAGCAGGCAAGGCATGTCACCCAGGTTGTGTGACAATTATTTTATATATATGTATGTATATATTCCATCCACCATCCCTCCTTTACGGAGAACTGCGTTATTTTTCTTTTCTATTGCTAATAAAAAAACTATATATATGTACATATATATATATATATATATATATATATATATATATGGGTGTATCGAGACTAGATGGTCAGTATGGATAACTAAGGTGCACTAAAATTGGGTGAGCAGGCAAGGCATGTCACCCAGGTTGTGTGACAATTATTTTATATATATGTATATATATATTCCATCCACTATCCCTCCTTTATGGAGAACTGCGTTATTTTTATTGTCTATTGCAAAAAAAAACACAAAAAAACTATATATATATATATATATATACACATATATATTTATGGGTGTATCGAGACTAGTTGGTCATTATGGATAACTAAGGTGCACTAAAATTGGGTGAGCAGGCAAGGCATGTCACCCCAGTTGTGTGACAATTATTTTATATAAATGTATATATATATTCCCTCCACCACCCCTCCTTTACGGAGGACTGCTTTATTTTTAATATCCATTGCGAAAAAAAAACACAAGAAAAAGAAAAAATATCTATATATATATACATATATATATATATATATATATATATATATATATATATATATATATATGGGTGTGTCGAGACTAGATGGTCAGTATGGATAACTGAGGTGCACTAAAATTGGGTGAGCAGGCAAGGCATGTCACCCAGGTTGTGTGACAATTATTTTATATATATGCATATACATATTCCATCCACCATCCCTCCTTTATGGAGAACTGCGTTATTTTTATTGTCTATTGCAAAAAAAAAACAGAAAAACTATATATATATATATATATATATATATATATACATATATATTCATGGGTGTATCGAGACTAGATGGTCATTATGAATAACTAAGGTGCACTAAAACTGGGTGAGCAGGCAAGGCATGTCACCCAGGTTGTGTGACAATTATTTTATATATATGTATATATATATTCCATCCACCATCCCTCCTTTATGGAGAACTGCGTTATTTTTATTGTCTATTGCAAAAAAAAAAACAAAAAAAACTATATATATATATACATATATATATATGGGTGTATCGAGACTAGAAGGTCATTATGCATAACTAAAGTGCACTAAAATTGGGTGAGCAGGATAGGCATGTCACCCCAGTTGTGTGACAATTATTTTATATATATGTATATATATATATATATTCCCTCCACCACCCCTCCTCTACGGAGGACTGCTTTATTTTTATTTCCATTGCAAAAATAAAAAATTTTAAAACACAAAAAAAAAAAAAAACGAAAATAATAATAATAAAAATAATTTTGAATGTGTATTCAAATAAGTTTGAATGTGTGTGAACTATATATAAATATATATATACACATGCATATACAGAAATATATACACACACACACATATATATATATACACACACACACACAGACACACACTCACATAAACACATACACACACTGTGTACAGTCTTATGCAAAGGTTTGGCACCCCTTGACAAATAACATCTTTTCAATTACAAAAGCAACAATATCAGTTAATACAGTCTCTTTAGGAACTGGGGGAAAAATACACAATATTTTCAGCAAACATTGATGAATAGTTACTTTTTATGCCATAAATTGAACAAAATTACAAAATAAAAACATTATTATGGCACTCTGCAAAAGTTTGGGCACCCTACGTAATCAGTACTTAGTAACACCTCCTCTGCCAGATATCACAGCTTACAAGCGCTTCTTATAGCCAGCTGAAAGGCTTTCAGTTCTTGTACTTGGGATTTTCTCACATTCTTCCTTGCAAAAGGCTTCTAGTTCTGTAATATTCTAATATATCAAGGGCTGTATTGTCAAATAGGAGATCGGCAGCATTCTCCCACCTGAGAAAACTGTACTACAATGCCCTTGATAGTGTGTAGAAACACACTCGTCAGCTCTAGTCCTCCTGTAACAACGCAAAACTACTGGCAACCCTCAGGTATTTATGCGTGCGATTGTATGATAAATTCACCCTGACAGTCTCACACTTCTCTTGGTACCAACAGGTCTCATGGAATATATAAAAGGCAACTGCAACAATTATACTCGGCACTAAACATCGAGGCACGGAAATGCAGCAGAGCTTGTGTATTTCTCAGGATGCATTCTAGTAAAATGCCCGGAAAATGAGCTAAAGACATATTTCAAGGGGCACTATATAAAACCGATGGAAATTTTACTGATTAAATAAAAGGAAAAGCATCGTTTGAAAAATCACAAATGTTTCTAAGATTCAATGCATCGCTTTTTGACCACATCATAGCGATGAACACATCATTGTTCCTGACAATGTCCTAATACAGAAATAAAACTTTATGTTGGTAAACTCAAAAAGCCTTCAGCTGTCACACTGGCTAACGATCTCAAACGATTATAAAGCAGCATTTTGAAAAGCGCTGTTTTAAAATAACAGATACAACACTTACCTTGTCTTCTGGCCAAATGCTTTTCACGGCTTGGCACTCCAACGGTGCTGAAACGAAATTTGTATTTCCTCCTACCTCGTTGGCCCTTCAGTTCTTCTTTTCTCCCTTTGGATGTTTTTTTCCTTCTTCTTTGGATATTGTTTTTTATTTTTGTTTGTTTTTTTTTACTTTGCATGTTTTTCCTTCTTCGGATATTATTTTTTTGGCTTATTTTTTTAGACGATGTTTTTTTCGTCTTCTTTAAAAATTGATTTTTTTCGTCTTCTTTAAATATTGTTTTTTTTTTCATCCTTTTGATGTTGTTTTACGGAACAAGAGCCGTACAGTGCTACTCTATCAGGAGGTAGCGCCAACTGAACGCCTTGAAGCAGTACCCAGCTCTTTTATAGGGAGCGTCAACCCGAAGTCAAGTTCTAGAACGTTGCACTCACTTTTCATTGGTTTCCCAGCTATGCTGTCAGAATAATGTTTGCTGATTGGTCGAAAATTTTAAAACGTACCCGAGTACTGTAAAAAAAACTCAAGATCTTGCTACCCTACGGAGCACCCATAAGGTGATTTTTTTTATACGTTATATGCAGCTATTTGTAGCAGGCCGTAATTAGACTAATCCACCCTTTGTCAATAAAGCCAACAAGAGAACAGGTTGCCCAAAGTTTGCTCAGGTACACGCCACAGCACAACCTTAAAAACACATCCAGCACAAATCACACTAGTGAATGACACAGCAAATCACAGCAATAAAAAAGACCCCTATGGGCAATCCAGCACCCAGACTACAGGTGCCAAAAGGCCCAGCCTGCCTAATAATGAACCCAAAATATACATACAACAAAGAAAAAGACACAAACAAAAAAGAAAATAAAACTAGCCAGCTGCTCCCACTAAACCCCGCTCCCGAGGCCACTAAGCCGGCTGGCTTGATAATACACGATACAACCTCAGATAAAACATATTAAAGCAACACCAGGGAGGTTTACAACCTGATCCTTAAAATTATCGACCCGTAATTCCACCTTGAAAACCCCTAAAGAACAGTAGTTTACCCCATGACTCACTGCCCCATTCAAACAAAAAAAAAACAGGTTTTTGGGGTAACCTTTAGGTCAGCTCTTCAAAACCAGGTATGAGGACTCTTCAGCTAATCAGTCCTCTAATTAGAAATCTAATTAGGGAGTTGCAGCGAAAACCTGCATACACACCGGCCCTTTGCGGATAAGATTGTTCACCCCTGAAACAAGCAAACAGAAAGGCTGCTACACTGCAAATTCAATATGCCCGCCGATGCTCCACCAAATCTATCAGGACCCTGCCTGTCTTTCCCGTGCCTGCTCCTTTGCCAATATGCCCTACCATCGGAACATGCACAGCCATCTCGCCCCGGCTATGCCTCCAGTCCGAACTGCAGTTCCTATACCTGCCTATAATTGCCTGGCTACAATCATCCCCCAAAATGAAATTGATGACCCAACGATCACAGCTAAGAATTCTATCCCCAAACCACTGGTCTTCCTCCCCAACCGAACGATCATTCACTGACCGTGGTAACTTATAAGGGTTGGTATGATGACCAGTGGTGGACCTCACCGAACGTTTAACTGGTCT
This sequence comes from Brienomyrus brachyistius, assembly GCF_023856365.1. Lineage (NCBI taxonomy): Eukaryota > Metazoa > Chordata > Actinopteri > Osteoglossiformes > Mormyridae > Brienomyrus > Brienomyrus brachyistius. Next base: position 14,407 of record NW_026043635.1, read on the forward strand.
CTACACCTCGGGGGGGACATAACCTCCTCCATTATACGAGGCCTACTTGTGGATGCTCTATTGCGACCCCTCCCACCAGCCCTGTCCCCGTAAAACACAGAGTCCTCATCCGATTCCATTTCTGTTGCCCCTGTGGGCAACCCAGACTCAGGAGACATTACCAGAACATCTTCCCCTGACATAACAACCCCCTGTGGTACTGGACGCAACTCTGTTCGGTGAACTTGACGGACAACCCCGTCCCCCTCCATTGGAGTTGCAGAGTAAACTGCACCCTGATCTTGGGGACACCGAACTACCATATACAAACAGGCATCCCAATGATCCTGTATTTTACCTCGAACATGGTTCCGCAAACACACCAGCTGACCTTCATCAAACCCCTAATCATTAACCAACTCATTGTGTTTTCCGATTTCGTGGTGTGGCTTGTTCCTCCAACTAAGCCTTCACATACTCTTGAAGCACCTGCAAACTTTCCTGATGGTTTTGTACCCATTCCTCCAAAGGTCCACCATACTGACTGATCCCGGCAGGAGCCTGAAGATAGTGTATCGGTAATCGAGGCTCACAGCCAGACCTTAAATAAAAAGGCATCATCCAGTCATTTGGTGGGGTGTAGTATTGTAAGCTTCTCTGCTGGAGGAAGTGTGTGAAGCAAATTGTGCAAAAAAAATATTAAAGCAACACCAGGGAGGTTTACATCTAGATCCTTAAAATGATCGACCTGCAATTCCACCTTGAAAATCCAATTACCATATAAAGGATACAAGATGTAAAGATGACAAATGACATGGCACACATTTGTTGTTTAGACTGTTGTGTCAGGTTAATTGAAAGCTGAAGGATCTTAGTGTTTACTAGTCTAAGTAACAGAATGTCTAAACACTGTGCTTGCCTTTATGGGTTTTTAAGCAGAACATATAGGTATAGAAACATATTAACATTACGTTTCACGATTCACTGACTGGAGAATAGGAGAATATACACATCAATATTACTACTTAAGTTAACTAACCCTAATCCCAACCCCTATTGGCACGGAGCCCGCCAGGGTTCAGGTGAGATATAAATCTGTAATCTGTATCAATGGTTTTGCTATCCATACCCACCCTATTAATGTTAGCTTCCCAGGGTTTCTTGTTAGACAAGCTCTGTGTCTCTCTATACCCCCATTTACTGCACGACTGATTGTCCATTTATAAAGAATCAAATAGGGTGAAGATGGTTTTAGTTTACAATTACTCTGGAAGGTGACCAGATTAAAAAAAACTAAATACCATGCCTACGTGTATGTAATCTCCATCACAGTCCCATTTTCCCCATAATCCTCGTTTTGATAGTGCCAATTTGTGTAATGTGAGTTTTTTTTTTTTTTTAAAAACTGTTATAGAAGAACATACTGGATGCCACATGTGTACAATTACCCCTTTCTAATTAGTGGGGTCCGTTGTGTCAGCTACAGCCTTTACTAACATACACATAAGTATACAGTCTTACAGCACTTTTGTTTTCCTTTTGTATTTAATGGTTTTCCATTTAGGGGGCAGCATGGTGGTGCAGTGGTTAGCACTGTTGCCTCACACCTCTAGGGCCCGGGTTCGAGTCTCCACCTGGGTCACATGTGTGTGGAGTTTGCATGTTCTACCCATGTCATCGTGGGGTTTCCTCCGGGTACTCTGGTTTCCCCCACAGTCCAAAAACATGCTGAGGCTAATTGGAGTTGCTAAATTGCCCATAGGAGTGTATGCGTGAGTGAATAGTGTGTGAGTGTGCCCTGCGATGGGCTGGCCCGCCATCCTGAGTTGTTCCCTGTCTCGTGCCCATTGCTTCCGGGATAGGCTCCAGACCCCCGCGATCCAGTAGGATAAGCGGTTTGGAAAATGGATGGATGGATGGACAGTTTTCCATTTGAGGAATTAGCAAAAAACTGCAGTGCATGATGGGTAGGATCTAAAGGCTGCCTAACGCCCTTAATTTGTTTGCAATTTCGCCAGGTAGGCTACCTTCTTTAAACTGCGTTTTGCTAGACTACACATTTCGAGATGTTTTATTGTAGTCTTGGTAAATATATATATATAGTTTAGCCTAACCCAGCCACTTAAGGGAGCAAGCCAGCTCAGGTAGGTGCCAGTCCCAAGCCCGGATTAATGGAGAGGGTTGGCGTCAAGAAATAAAGAGAAATAAAGACAACTAATACTCCTAGTTTGCGAGATCTGACTGCAATGGCAGCTCTGCTACAAGGGGTGTGGATAAATCTATACAAATATCACCTGCATGCACATTACTTCTTTTACAATAACCAACTCCTGATCCATACTGTTAGTCGTGAAAAAAAAAACTATCGTGTACATAGAGGCCCTGTGTAAAAAGATAACTGCCAAGGAAAAGATCAAAACATTATTTCAAGGATACAAAGTTTTTATGGTCATGTACAGTGTACAGTGCAATTCTTATTTGATTAACTTGAATGTCTCCACAGACTAGACGATTAACAAATAAAGCAGCGCAACATTACAATAACTAATAACAAATAAACAAAGCTCACGAGTACTATTACAGTATTTATATCATTTATTTAAACTTAATTTTACCAGGTAAATTAACTACAAAGCAGTTACCACTGCTTTACCTGCTTCTCGGGAGAAATAGCAGATATACGTCATGTATGTGACTAAATTCTTAAGCCAATAAGGGCAAAGTTGTGTCGTAATGGAGGCGGATCCAGTTTGTGCAGCCGGTTAAAGACACTACGGGCATGTAAATGGAGAACGAAATTATAGTTATAATTCGGCGTGTTCGCGAAAACGACTTCATTTATTTTCTTATTGATTTATCGACAGACCATCATACTTTTTAGACGTTATAATAACAACACTCTATTGATCCCCAAAGAGAGAAATTCTCTCCTTGCCTGCCCCCTCTTACTGTCCATGATACACAAGCACATATGTAGAAAAACGTCAGCTTGGAAGCCAAGGCTGGACTTAACCTACTCTATTCTGGTATTCTGTTCTCCCAAGTAAGGCATCCCAAGTTCGAATCCAACTTCCGACAAAAGTTCTTCAATCGCTACAGCACAATTTGAGCCACTGATCGGCTTTAATTGCTTTGTTTTATTTTTGCGTTTCAGGCAAAACTACATAACACTTAAAGACACTACGGGCATGTAAATGGAGAACGAAATTATAGTTATAGCGAATCTCCTACACACAATACCAAGGTTACCGAACTTTGGTCAGCTGGCCGGAGTGAGACGTTCAATTCCCGTAAGATTTCTTTGCGCCAGCCTGAGAGTCTGAAAACACGTCACACCAGATGCATGAGAGATGGAAACCTGGGATATTCAGTCGAATCAGATCAAATATGATGCTAAGTTAGTACTAAGTTAAAATATGTTTCCGCACTTGTAACATGCACCCATGATTTGGAACAGCAGCATACCTGTCAAGGTTTGGATTTGAAAATAAAGGAAATTTTCCGCACCCGCCGTGAGCCATCCGCAACCAGGCTCCAGTATCCCTTACATTTTAAGACAGGAAATATAAAATAATATAAATTATATAAAATATAATATAAATATAAATATATAAAATATATTTTTGGCCACAACCGGGATTCGAACCCCGGTCTCCCGTGTGAAAGGCGGCGATCTTACCACTACACTATCCAGCAACTATATAATATAAGGGAGATTTACGGGAAAATACTAATACGGGAGGACGGCGGGAAAGAGAAGTAAAATACGGTAGTTTCCCGGCCAAAACGGGAGACTTGACAGCTATGGCTGTCTCTGGCCACGCCCCCTACAGTCGGTCCGGCCCCTGTTCGCGTGTTCGCGAAAACGACTTCATTTATTTTCTTATTGATTTATCGACAGACTTTTTAGACGTTATAATAACAACACTCTATTGATCCCCCTCTTACTGTCCATGATACACAATGACGAGACATGGCCAGAGACAGCCTGCTGACCATCAAAAGAAAACAACTGGATGTGCATGTCAGGTATTGGGTGAATTATGAGAATGGCTCTCGAGTGCAGTCCTGGTTCTGGGATCACAGTACATGAGCCACTCCACCGCTGAAGACTTACTGGAGAAGTTTAGGTAAGCCATTCAATAACATTTAAACTCATTAACGAACCCATGATTTTTAAATATCCATGGTTTATCTTTACATGTGTTTAAATGGGAGAACCATATTTATTGGTAAGCATATTTTAAAGATTTTATTGCTGCTTCATGGCTTTTGCTGCAAAAAAAAATAGTTCATTGAGGAAATAGAATGTTTAAGTGTTGTGTAGCAACATGTACAGCTGTTGTACAGGCAAAAACTCTGGCTCAGTCCAAAGGAGGTGGATATAGGAATGGCTGTCATCAAGGTGGGACTTCTGTGAATTCACTGGTATCTTTACATACAAATGTATCAAACAATTGTGAAGTAAAAAATATGTGAATAACATGGAGTTTGAGCTGGTTTGATATGTACAGCTGAGGTAGTGTTAACCTTGGGCTGAGTGTGCAGAAAGATTCTGGAAATTTGACAAACCATCTTTTTGTCAGAGACAGTCAGGAGCCAAAGGCAGTGGAAGTGACCTTGGTGTCCTTCAGATTAAAAAAAATTGCCAGATTGTGCTCTCAAAAATGTGCAAAAAGGCCTTGGATAAATGCCCTCTGAAGTACTCGATTGTACATGAGATGACGTGCTTGGACCCAAACAAAATGCACACCAGCCAGATAACTGCCAGCAGAAAAGGAGAAATCTCATGCAGAAGTTTGCGCAGGAGAATCGGTTGGCAGGCAGGATATCTGCTGGTAATCATAGGATAAGAATAGGATAGTTCAGAATATTATTTTTTAAATTATGCTTTTCTTTTTTCACATCTAACTGAATCAGGGACGGATTACAAACCGGGTTAGCGGGGCCGCTGCCCAGGGGCCCTTGGGGTGCAGGGGGCCCGTGGGCCCCAAGCCCAAAACAATTTGCAACGCTTATCAGCAATGTATTTTCGTTTGTCTATTTTAGAGGGCCTACATTCTTTGATCCTCTGCCTACAAGGTCCCCTGACCCTATAGGGAGGGTGTTTGGCTGCCAAGGGCCCTTGACTTGTGGTGGTTGTGGTGGTGGTGCAGGTGGTGGTGGTGGGGGGGGGCCTCGCGAACGTTTTACCCAGGGGCCCACACAACCCATAATCCGTCCCTGAACTGAATAGTGTTAACACGTAGATTTTAGCAGTATTTAGAAGACCGACTCTTGGTGTTTGAAAAGAAGCATCAGCCCAGTTATATTTTCTTTGATGAGCCTAGAGATATCTCAAGATTAAATTAAAATGATTGCACATTTATGGTATCATAGGAAAATTGGGTTATAAATCACTTTCCTATTCTACATGTGATTCTGTGTATTGACATTGTTGATCTGCATCTAATCTACTGTAATTAATGTAATTACAGGTGATGCAATATCCCAGCAGTCTGATAATCACCTGCACAATGAGGCAAAAGGCTTGGATTTTATATCCTTCATTCCTTCAGCACCATCCAAAGTTGATGTCTTTTTACATCAAAAAGTTAGTGGGCCTTATCCTGACCTCTGGATGTTCTGCAAGAACTTGCTGCTGCTGTCCTATGGGCAAGCCGAAGTGGAACGAATAGAGGTGGAGACCTGCAACATATCAGAGGAAACAGTTGTTGCACAGAGGCTTATATGCGACCATGTCAGAGTGTGTGGGGGAGCAACCAAAGCGCCTCTGACCAAAGGTGAAAGATGAGCGAAAAGCAAAAAAGAAAACTTGAGGAACTCAAGAGGAAGAGAGTCTCACTGGAAAGTGTATGTGAGAGTTTACAAAAGGATGCTGAGCACAATGGCAGAGGAAGCAGAGAGTGCTGCTGGAACCAAAAGGGCAACATTACTTACCAAGTCCAATACTCTGAGCCGACGAGCGAAGGAGGAGAAAGAGCAGTTGGTGGTCTTAAATGCAGATACTGAAGAATAGGCTACTGAACTGTGACTCCTAACACATCAAGAGTGAATCGGTGGAAACAAAAATATTTAGGTTCTTTGCATTTTTGGAGTATTTTACTTTCTGTGCCTGTTTGTACATTGTTCACAGCCATAATACTTTATAATTACAAGGTAGTTTTATGTTAGAGCTCTTGCTCCAATAAATATGTGCCTTGTAATTAACTAAATTCTAGGCTATTCAGTTTTTTTTTGCCCTCGTGATGGTCGTGGGTTGTGAAAAAAGCCTTCTTCTTAGGGGTACCGCTGGGGCCAGCCGGGCGTATGTCGTGGCTTCAGTGAGTACTTATGTTTGTCATGCTGCCTGTGTACTTTATAGCGGCACAACATATTTCTGCAAATTGCATGCGTCAAATTGTCTGTCTCTCTTAAAAAATATGAAGTGTCACCAAAATTTTAAACGGGGAATCAATCTCAATGAAAAATATTCGTCAAGTAACGTTTCTAAAATAATATAGACATACTAATAATTATATATTAATAAATCGGATGAACGATGCATCCCAAATTGTATCCGCTGCGCACTTCTTAATCAGGGCAATCGCATCGTGGAGGTTTCTGCAGACGCCCAAAAAGACTTACTTAAGAAAACTGTTGCATGATAATTTGTACCATTTTCAAGGGTGGGGGGCGTGCAGTAGATGCCCCCTTTATTTTTGTGCTTCTGCCGTTCAAACCGAGCAGCACTGAGTTTGTCATGGCACCTGACGCCAAATCTACTGCTTAGCTGCTACAGACAGAACTATCTTCAAATCACCACTAGGGGGTGTCAATGCTGCAGCTTCGTTCTATGGTTGATCTTTTTCAAAGACAGTTTTTTTTCTCTCTCTCCACATAATCAACTTAACTGATTAGCGTGCTTTCATAGTAATGGTTTTTAAATCCGTGTTAATCTTCTGAACAATGACTAGTAAAGGTTCTATGAGGTTGTCCTACTTACTATGGATTTTAAGTTTTTTATCAAGGTGTTAAAACGTACCACAGTTGCCAGTCCTGTGTTTTATGTCTAGCAATTTGTACAGTTTCTTCAGTATAAACACATGCCATGATCTGTGAGAATCTCCTCCAGAACTCTGCATTTCCTCAAGATCTTTTTGTAATATTGCATCATGGCACTGCTCAGAACAACACAGATGGTGCATAACAACACAAGGGAGTACAAGACAACATGGTGCAGAAACAGTGCGATACAAAGCAGGACAAAACTGGATGATACGTGGTCAGTGGTGGATAAAGTGCAGTAACAGCTGTACAGTGCAGCTGCCGTGGAAATGACTGTTACAGGGGATGCAAAAGCTGCAGGTTTGAATTGTTTGGCGAATGAAGCTGTTCATGAATCTGCTAGTCAGTGTTTGTGGATGGTGGTCAGAGTCCTGGATTATAGACTGAACCTTGTTACTGTGGCAGTTAAAGTACAGCTGGTCAATGGAGGGCAGTTCAGTGCGAATGATGTTCTTAACAGACTTCGCAATGTACTGCCTTCCTGTCATGTGGCTCCACCATACCATAGTACTACTGTAAGAACTAGGGATGTAACGATACATTCAACTCACCATTTGATACGATTCACGATTCTGAGTTCACGATACAATTTTCTCATTTTTTGCAGAATGAGCTGCAGACAAATATATTCAAAAATATTCTTATATTTATCTTTCTGAACTGTTGACACTGTTGTGAACAGTGCAACTGAATTTGAATAAAATACTGTGAAAAAAATCCCAAATCAAAATAAGTAAATAAAAAAAAATAAATCAAATAAATAAGCTAAGGTTTGCATGTGCAGGTTTTTAGCGTGCTTTGCCCTTTTAATAATCTTCACTCAGCTCCGGTGGTGCCAGTGGACCTGTTTGTGTATGTTATCAGTCTATTACAATGTTTGCATGCAGTTTATGTCTTGTCTGTGCTTTTCTCGCTGTTTCCTCCTCGTTTGTGATTACCGGAAAGCTAATATGCTGCCACACCGCCAATTGAAGATCGGGCAGTGCGTCCATCCATCCATTTTCTGAAACCACTTAATCCCAACTGGGATCGCGGGGGAGACCGGAGCCTATCCCGGGAACAAGGGGCGCAGACAGGAACCAAGCCCAGGCAGTCACCTACACACCGCAGGTCGCACACACTCACACAACTACAGGGCCAATTTAGACTCACCAGTCAACCTATCCTGCATGCTTTTGGACCGTGGAGGAACCTGGAGTCCCCGGCGAAAACGGGGAGAGCATGCGAACTCCACACAGAAAGGGCCCTGGACCGAAGCCAGCACTAACCACTGTGCCGTCCTCAGTTTCAAATTCATTCATCATCTCGCGTTCGCTCAAAACCAAAAACTGACGTACGATGTCGACGTGATACGCAGTGACATCTGACGTCAAACTCACATTGTGAAATCAAATGTAATATTACACCAGTTTTTCTGTTAAAGTACTGTGAAGTACTCCTACAATAGTGATTCATTTTCCACATCAGCCGGTTTAAATCTTCATGCATTTGCACCGATTTTTAACTGATTTGTGATTCATCATTACATGCCAGGGCCAGCAGCTCTGCATGGCTCGACCCTCATAAACATTCTCCACACATGCTGTTCAGGCAGTGGCCACAGAAATTCCCCCAGTGAACTTTATGCTTTCTGTCGGAGAGTATGCTGTGTTCTGGCCTTAAACCCTGCATACTACTTTGCAGACTTTGATCCTCTTAACAACAATTGGCATTTCTGGTGGCTGAATATCCATCCATCCGTCATCCAACTGCATGCTTAAAAGCTGTGAATAATAGTAATAATTCTTAAAATTGCAACTATCTAGAATTTCAGCCTAGTTACTCAGCTAAATTAGCTATTTAAACCTAGAATAATTTCTATAAGGGGCGGCATGGTGGTGCAGTGGTTAGCACTGTCGCCTCACACCTCTGGGACCCGGGTTCGTGTCTCCGCCTGGGTCACATGTGTGTGGAGTTTGCATGTTCTCCCCATGTCGTTGTGGGGTTTCCTCTGGGTACTCCGGTTTCCCCCCACAGTCCAAAAACATGCTGGGGCTAATTGGAGTTGCTGAATTGCCCGTAGGTGTGTGTGTGTGTGTGAGTGGATGGTGTGTGAGTGTGCCCTGCGATGGGCTGGCCCCCCATCCTGGGTTGTTCCCTGCCTCGTGCCCATTGATTCTGGGATAGGCTCCGGACCCCCCGCGACCCAATAGGATAAGCGGTTTGGAAAATGGATGGATGGATAATTTTCTATATGTGTGATAGAATCAAAAAATATTTTGTTTTACATATAAATCTTCACAAGGTGTATTACACATGGTATTCCCCAGACACCGCCACCCCAACAGATGCTTTGTTTGTTAAGACAATAGCTCAGAAAGTGGTTGATCGATCTTTTGCAGCTTTTACCAAGGTTTGTACAAGCCAAAATTAAATTTTGAAACGGATCCCTGCCACACCCTGCCCTCCTGAACCTCCCGTTTCCTCCCTAGTGTGGTATAACGTGCCATGCCTGTTCCGCGTTTGTTTTACCTCTCCTTCCTGCCCTTGTGTTACTCATTTCAGGTGCCTCTAGTTTGCTCCCTGCTTAGCCTTGTATAAATGTGCTTCTCAGTCCTGCCTTTAATGTTGCTGCTGCTGTTTGCCTGTGTGTTCTTCCCTGCTTATGATTCCCCCGTGATCCAGTTGTGATCCAGTTGTCTTCATATCATGTATTCACATTCCTCAGCTGAGAGTGAACAAAGTTCTGTGGAAAGTATCTGACTACAGATAGACTTTCACCCAGTTCTCTGCGGGAGCTCTGATTACAGAGTGACTCCCCGACTACTTCTGAAGCCCTTCCTTAAGTATCCAGACCAGGTGATGGCATGTTTCTGAAGACTGACTAATTTCGGTCAATGGTTAATTTTAGGGGCATTGCTGACCTTGGTTCTCAAGTCCCCAGCCAATCAGATCACTTTAGGGGGTGGTTGTAATTCCCTTGTTCTACCATGAGAGAATCTCTCTCAGTTTGGTGGGTTGAGCCGAAGTTTCTGTATTTCTCTTAGGAAAAGCTATACTGCCTTAAATCTGAGAGTATAATACTCCTCGTCTCATGCCTATTCAAACGAGACCAAACATGCGTGTATTTGTCCCTAACATCTATGTGTGCTGAGTTATCCTGTTTATAGTGGAAAAGGTGTCTGTGTCTGGAGGCTGACAGCTGTTGTTGCTGTGGATTGATTGTGGAACTCTGGTCACTCCGGGGGTGAAAGGTCTTGCTTTTCTGTGCTGCTCCAGTTATTCCTATCCAGTCTCTCAGGAGCCGGCAGGCCTTTGCCTTCCTTAAAAGGGGTGGTTTGACGAGTTGAGTCCAGTCTTGCCTGGGCCAGCGGAGCTCTGAAATAGACTGATGCAGGCTGATCAGAGTTGGGGCCTGCAGGACCTATAAGTTTTATGTCCTTACAGAATGTAAGTGGCATCATACTAAACTAGTGGTGTTCGAACTAGCATGGAAAGAGGCTATGGGTAGCTACAAAAAGGCTCTTAGTGCCGCCAAATCATCTAGTATCTATCAGAACTAATTGAAATAAACAAAAATAATCCTAGATTCCTATTTACTATGGTGTCCAAGCTGACTAATAACCAGACCACTGGTTATTTTCCAGTGACGACTTTATGAAACTTTTTGACCAAAAATATGCTCAATTAAACAGAACATTTTGAATATTGAATATTGGTTAACCAGTCAGAACTGATGTACTTAATTTTATCTTCAAATTCATCTACTTGTATGCTAGACCCTGTTCCATCAAAATATTCAGCGATGCTCCCAGCATTGATTGAACCGCTACTAGCAATAGTTAAACTAAAACATATAATCATATTACCCCAATTTTATCTTCACTGCACTGGCTGCCAGTTAGATTTCGTGTTGACTACAAAACACTGCTCTTAACCTATAAAGCTGTAAATGGTCTTGCACCGCAGTATGTGAGTGACCTCATTTGCGTTCCGAATCATACACTTAGATGACGAGATGGAGGTATTCTATCCGTACCCGAATAAAGAACATTACCTTTGGGGGAAGAGCATTTGCTCATAAAGCACCACAGCTATGGAATAAACTTCCTATTAGTGTTCGGAACTCAGACACAATCTCTGCTTTTAAGTCAAGGCTTAAGATGTACCTCTTTCGCCAGTCTTTTGGATAGTTAAATCTTCTTTTCTAAGGTGAATGGGAAATCTGGAGGTTCATAGTTATTTGAGATTGAAGGGGAAAGGGGGGATTGGTGCTGTCGTCCTGCCACTCTCGCCGATCACTTAAGCTGTGGATGGGAGGTGGCTTGACGCCAAAACCTCTGTAAACCCTCATGCCTGTGCTTCCTTCCAGGTCACTCTTTTAGGCAGGCTGTCATAGTTGCTTTAGTCCTGCCGGTTAGGTGTAGGGCAATAACTCTTCTCCATCTTCTCTTTTTCGAGCTGATACCGAGCCGACTACACCGTGTGAACCCGCACCTGGACTCCTGGATATAACTACATGAAACCAACTGGGACTTTATAACTATATGAACTCTAATGAATGTCAATGTAAATGCAGTTTCATGCTCCTTGGTCGCCCAGAGGAGGATGGGGTCCCCTTCTGAGTCTAGGTTCCACTCAAGGTTTCTTCCTGCTAGAGGGAGTTTCCTTGCCACTGTCGCCTCAGGCTTGCTTGGTGGGGTTCTGGCCGGTTAAATGTAAAGTGCTTTGTGACAATGCATGTCGTTAAAAGCGCTATATAAATAAAATTGAATTGAATTGAAGTGCTTCCTCAGATTCATTTTTAAATGTTCTCCAGCTAATTTCCACTATGGCCACGAGTTCTAGTATTTTAAATTAATATTGAAATGGTCATTTGGCTGAACAGCATCCCGACCTGTTAGAATCTTATATACCTGGATCATGTCCCCCCATAGTCTCCTTGCTTGAGGCTAAACAGATTCAGCTCAGCGAACCTCTCCTCATAAGACATTCCTCTAAGTGCAGGAATCATTCTAGTCATCCTACGTTGCACCTTTTCCAAGGCAGCAATGTCCTTCTGAAGGTATGGTGACCAAACCTGCACACAGTATTCTAGGTGGGATCTTACCAAGGAATTATATAATCGTAGCATCACTTCTCTTGACTTACATCTCTAGGTGTGTGGAGTTTAATCCAACATCCTTTTGCCTTTTTTTAATGCTTCCCCACACTGGCAAGAGTGGGACATGGAAGTATCAACATACACACCGAGATCTTTCTCGTAATCAGCTACCTTTATTTCAGTGGAACCCATAAAATATCTGTACTTTACTATATTTACTATATTTCTGCTCCCTGCATGGATTACCTTATATTTATCTATGTTAAATTTCATCTGCCACGTATGAGCCCAGTCGCTAATTAAATCCAGATCCTGTTGTAGCCTCTCTGGACATGAGACATGATCTAACATCAATCAGAAGATACCACACCAGCAGATAATGATTTCTGGAATAGTAAAGTTAAAGGTTGGCTAATAATACCCCTCATCTCTTTTAAAACTATAGATAAGATGCCATCAGGGCCTTGCGATTTATTTATTTTGAGCTTAGCTAGGCTTTGTACCACATCAGCCTCAGTTATACATATATTGGTCATAGACATCGTTGTATTTGTACTAAATGGTGGTAAGCTATTCTACTGTGAACAGCCATTGTAAAATAATCATTAAACTCATTTATATCAATTTCATTTTCAATTATAAGGCCCTTACTATCCTGCAAATGAGTGATTTTCAGCTTTTAGAGCTCTTTCGGAGTTAAAATATTGGAAGAAACTTTTAACGTCATCCTTATAACTGTTATTAACTAAACCTGTAGACTTAGATACTCCTGCTTTATTTGAAATCATTAGTTAATTTCCATTTGTGGAAGAAAGCCCTTTTGCTCCTGACTTTATTCTTAATTTTCGTAGTAAACCACCTGTGGACATCGCGTGCTGGACGAACAGGCAGGAAGCGAGGAATCAAGGATCCGGGAAACGGAGAGTCGGGAATGAGGGTTTATTGATGAAAACAGGTACCAACAGCGAGAGATTTCAATGACAGGACTGGGGAAACAGACTTGAATGTGGACTAAATACACAGGACTACTCAAACTGACAGAAAACAGCTGGTTACAATCGGGGCAGCACACAATGGTTAATGAGGGGGCGTGGCACACACGAGGATCGTACAAGCAGGTCATGACACCAGCTTGGTTGCAGTTTCCTAGATTTAGTTTTTCTGGAAACGGGTATGAAGTTCTTTTGCACTTGCAACAATGTGCTTTTAAAAAATTCCCATGCCTCTTCCACAGTATTGCTATTTAACTCCATCCGATTTACAGTTTCTAGTTTCAGTCTCATACCATTGAATTACCCTTCCTAACATTGTATACTTTTGTTTTGGACTTGGTTGAAGACTCAGGCAGCAGGAGTTGCCCCAACGTTGGTATGTCCTTATCCATAAGGGGAGTAAACGTTCTGGTTTCCCGACCTTATAGATGAAGGAGTTGGGGGATGTTGCCAGTGACCTGCCGGATTCCAGGCAGAACAGGCCTCGCTATGCCACAGCCCTTCAGAGACTGGGCCTTCCGTGCAGAACCTCTGCATCCAAATTAGACCAGTTGTTTAACAAAACCCTAAATGGGGTTATTTTTGACATGGAACGGGACTTTGATTCAACACCCATTACTTAGTTGCGGCAAGTACCCAATATCAAGTATAGCTGCAAAGAATCTGCCAGAGATTTTCAGAGAAGTTCCCCAGATGCAATGGACTGGACTAAGGTGCGTCAGATTAAACAGGAGCCTGGTAAATTCTGTGAGCCCCACGCCAAGTGACTGATGGAAACATACTCCAGCTACAGTGAGATGGACCCTCCAGCGGACCGAGAGTGGGATTCCCTCTGGGAGCGACTAACTCGTGCAGTTGCTGGTGGATGAGCTGCAAACAGACATCAAGAAGGACTTCCAACCTCACAATCATTTACCAAACCACTTCAGGTAACTTGTAAAGATGTAGGTATTGGAGTATTCACACATTCATTTGCAGTGTCCACCTCCTGTCCGGTAAATTTGGCAGGACAAAATTTGAATAACCTATAGGCCAGACTCATGAATGCGGCTGAACGAGTAAAGGTAGAACAGGTGGCCAATCCTGTTATACAGTCCTAGTAGATTGAGAACCACCTGATTGCAACTGTAGTTGGAATCAAGGGCTGAGCAGCATGGTGGCCTGGGGGACAATTATGAAAACACAGACCCACTGATATCCTTAAAACCCACAATCAAAAGAGGAGTCAGGATGGCCAGTGACATGTGCTGGCTAAATGGGGACAACAAAGAGAGAACAGAACAAGGCAGGGAGGGATTCTGACACAGGTGCCATGCTACTTTGTTTAAATATGCTGTAATGTTTTAGTGCAAGCCTTAGACAATGGAATCTCTGAATGACGCCGCAGTCTGGCTCTTTCTGAAGGTCCTATACTGTAACCGTCCTGAGAAGTTGTTTGCATGCACTTGCTGCCTGACACTTGTTGATGTGCGTGTGCCCTGCTCGAGCAGTAAAGGGGAGATCACATGCAGAGCTGATTTTCTGTAGTTCCTTAGAATAAAAATAGAATATTCTCTTCAAATAGGAACACATGCTGCGTTTGATTATTTCACTCCAACTCGGACAAAAACGTCACGAAAAACATCACTTCCCATTAGAAACGCCTCTTTTATGACGTTAATGTCTGACAGAATCTTCTTGTCCGAGTTGCCCCTGTGACGTAATTTCAACATGGCGGCTTACACACTCAACATTAATTCTATTTTACAAATCCTTAAAAATGTTTATTTTGTTAAATTATTATTATCCCATCCATCCATTTTCCAAACTGCTTATCCTACTGGGTCACGGGGGGTCGGAGCCTATCCCGGAAGCAATGGGCACGAGGCTGGAACAACCCAGGATGGGGGGGCCAGCCCATCGCAGGGCACACTCACACACACCATGCACTCTCACATGCAATCCTACGGGCAATTTAGCAAGTCCAATTAGCCTCAGCATGTTTTTGGACTGTGGGGGGGAACCGGAGTACCCGGAGGAAACCCCACGACGACATGGGGAGAACATGCAAACTCCACACACATGTGACCCAGGCGGAGATTTGAACCTGGGTCCCAGAGGTGTGAGGCAACAGTGCTAAACCAGTGCACGACCATACCGCCCATTTATTATTATTATTATTTATAATTATTAGTAATTATTAATGTAATTGCACGTGTTCGATTTAGAGAATACCATATTGTGACCGTAAACAGTATCCTAACATGCAATATCAGATTTTTACCAGACTTGTTAGTGTTTTTGGTTTGTTTGTAGTTTGTTTGCCTCTCGAAAAAGAATATCGCTATGAATGTACTAAAATACTTTATAAAGCTTTTAATGTGGTTTGACTAGTTCCTGTTTCTTGTTTATTTGTCTGAAATAATAATCTTACTCCATAACTGCTAAAATATAAAGCAACAACACAGCAGCGTATTCATGGAGGCAGCCATGTTTGTTCCGAGTTGTGCTAGCTTGAACGGGAGATTGTTGGATGTGATGTCACCCAATTTGGAATTTCCAAGTTCCGAGAGAAAAACGAACGCACCACAAGACTCTGGCTGGAAATTTCTACAATAGAGCCATTTAGTTATTTCTAGAAAAATATTTAGAGCCAATGACCTGATGTCATTGTAACACAGGTCACTGTCCGTGGTGCTGAATTCTCTACTTGATGGGCTGGTGCTGAATGAATATGACAGCTGGCCAACATGTCTGTGTGCTTCCACTGACTGGCACCCAGACATATAATGACTTTTAACAATGAGGAGGGAAACGTCCAGACAGGAAATTAGTCAACAGTAATTAGTAATCACATATAGTTCTCATTTATCATGATGTAAAATTCAAAAACCTTTTTTTTATTATTAAGGATAAATGTAATTGAGTTTTAATGTATCCTTTCCGCTCTTAAAATCGCAAATTATTTCTGACTATTAATCTGCACATTTTAATAATTTCATTAATATTACCTAATTGGTTTGTCTTTTTTATTAAATTTTAAAACTAGCTGTACAATTGTTGATGTTGTTGCTGTTCTGAATGTCATTGGCCTGTTGCCTTACGTCTGTCTAAACATGAGTGAGGGGATGGATGCACTATTCTATGGGGGCCTCTGTAGAGAATAAATGATCCTAATTTTATATTGAGAGAGATGGTTAATTCCTTTTTAATCCATACTGCGTTCAGAGCCCCTGTTCTGCCGTTGATCACTGCTGCATATCATCCCCAAAACCAATGGCCTGGATGAGAAAACGAATGATGACATAAAATGGTAAGTCTGTTTTGAGGTTGTTTTAGAACTGTGTGAGACAGGCTCTATTCTTTTAACATTACATCAGGAATTACTGATATTATTGACAATCAATCCCTTAATATACAGTATCTCACAAAAGTGAGTACACCCCACACATTTTTGTAAATATTTTATTATATCTTTTCAAGGGACAACGTTAAAGATATGAAACTCTGATAGAATGTAAAGTAATCAGTGTACAGCTTGTATAATGGTGTAAATTTGATGTCCCCTCAAAATAACTCAACACACAGCCATTAATGTCTGAACTGCTGGCAACAAAAGTGAGATTAAAAATGATTTGTGGCAAGAATCGGATCATGTGTGTTGAAGAGTTTCTTATGACTGACAAGTAGTTATTTAAAAACATATCTTGAAACAGCAAATTACATTGTTCTTAATGCTTTTAGAAAATGACTCTTTATAATGATCTGTGAATAATAATAATTTGCTATGAATGTTTTTCCACTTCAGCTTTCCACAATTATTCTTCCCGATGAGAAAAGCTACGGCACGTTTTTGATGAAAAAAAATAAAGTAGTTGAGACAATAAGCAACAACAGCTGAAAACATCTCCTAGTAACAGGAAAAACAGAAGCAGGCATGTGGTAAACGAATACAAAAGAGGTACCAAAACACAGTTTAACA
>NW_026043636.1:0-31454 GCF_023856365.1 Brienomyrus brachyistius
TTTAATCATTAACAGTTCAATAGAAATAAGCAGAAATGCAAATCCTGTCGCTGTAGCGCCCCCATGTGGACAATTGGTGTGGCCTTCGCAGGGATTGCTAGGGGTTAGGAGACAAATGTACAAGCCTATTTTTGTTCAGATCAGCTGTTGTTAAGCCTGTCAAAGGCCTGTCAGAATGCTGCTTGATTTTGATTGGCTGATGGTGGCTAGGGTTTTATGATTAATGACTGCCCTGATAGATAGCTGACCTCAGGCTTCAGAGTAGTACATGTATGCCAAATTTCATTTGGATCGGTCAAGGAAGTCAGGAGATATTGGCAGTTTTTAGTTGTAGCGCCCCCTATTGACGAAATGCGGCCTGCCTTCAACAGTGTCCCCAGAATGGGGTACGGGGATAGGATTTAAAATTTGGTGAAGGTAGGCTAAGGTATGGCCAAGTTATAACAGTCAGACCAATACTGGCTAAATTTACGTAGACTTTGGGCGTGGCTAGTGGCCGTATGATAGACCAATATCAGGGTTATTTGAATTATTATTCATCAGCTCAGAGACCTGATCGGTTTTATACCTCATTTGTCTGATTCCGTCAGACGGTGTAGGAATTACAAGCAAAAGTAGGTTTTGCAAATTATGCAAATTAGCAAAAAATCTAAGTAGGCGGAGCTTAATAGTCCAAATGCAAGTTGGTAGGGCAAGGATGTCTCTATCAGTAGAAATATGAATTTCAATTATAGGACTAACAGGACAGGAGATATCAATCAAAACGCGTTAGGGGGCGCCACGGCGCCCCTATCTGGCCGACATGGTTGGGTCGGATTATCTGAGTAGCGGGGAGGAATTGACATCATCCTACCAAGTTTCATAATTCTAGCACTTACGGTTTAGGCTGTGTACATTCAGTTTTAGGGCAGAAAAATAATAATAAATATAACTGCAAGCAGTGATAAATGGTTCCAAAGCTAATGGAAAGAATAGGTGGGTAGACATGGAGTACACAGCATAAAATGAAAAGTTCAATAATAATGGGACATGAAATAGAGACTGTAATTGCTGGCCAATGCATTTAAATAGTCAGAAAGTAGGAAATACTACTACAATAGCATGAGAAGCTAATGGACAGAATAGGCTGATCATTTAGACAGAAGAAAGGCTGAAAGTATTCAATGGCATTTTATAAATGGAGCAAGGGCTCCACCTGCTAGATAATTTATTACAAAATTGCAATTGCTGCAGTTTACACAGCCTAAAGTATAATTGAAGGCTGATAAATTTGTAAAAGTCAGAAGGCAGGACAGTAAAAGGAAATTGAAAATATGGACTCAGATGAAGGAGTGGGTGATTAATCTTTGAATGTTTGATGGAAAATAAGGATATTTCAGCTGAATTAACTAAGGTGGGTCTTAGACATATATGAACAGTGGCTGTAGCGTCCCCGTTTGACTGATCGGCACCAAAGTTGGTTGGTCTCTCTGGGAGGCCGTGCTACATTAGTGGGTAAAATTTGGTGAGAATCGGATGAAGCATGCCTGAGATTTAGCTGTTTGATTGAAATAGGAATTGAAATGGTTTGGCCAGCAGGTGGAGCCTGCGCTCCATGGATAAATTCTATTCAATATTTTTAGGCCTTCTCAGCCAAGTTTGCTCTTAGACACATATGAACAGTCGCCATAGCGCCCCCGTTTGACCGATCGACATCAAAGTTGGAGGGTCTGTCTGTGGGCCAGTGCTACATTAGTGGGTGAAATTTTGTGAGGATTGGATGAAGCAAGCCTGAGATTTAGCTGTTTGACCTAAGGTGGATCTTAGGAGTATACAGATAGTGGCCATAGCACCCCCGTTTGACCGATCGGCATCAAAGTTTGAGGGTATGTCTGTAGACCAGTGCTACATAAGTGGATCAAATTTCGTGAGGATTGGATGAAGCATGCCTGAGATTTAGCTGTTTGATTGAAATCGGCTTATAAATGATGCAGGTTGGGTGTGGCTGGTGGCCATATTATACAGAAAGGTCAGGTATTTTTTTAATAATCATCCCTGACGGCAGTGTCTTGATTGACTTGACACCAGAATCACTTACATGGGGTGTAGATTGTTAAAGTTATAGGAATATTTCATTTAATCCGTTTTTAAATATCACAAGGGAATGCAGATGACTGTTATTATGCAATACATATATCTTGATTTGGCATGACTCACAGAACTTGCAGTACAAAGGATTTTTACCAGTAATATGAGACTTGAACAGAAATGAGATAAATGTCACTTTCACTGGTTTTGCAGGTTTAGAGACACATATTGCATTGCTGTAGCGCCCCCGTTTGACCAATCGGCACCAATATTTGGAGGGCCCTTACCCACTACGGTCCTTGATGACATATTCAAGTTTGGTAGTGATTGGCTGAGGCAGGCCTGAGATACAGCTGTCTGATTGAAGTGGGCGTGGCACCTGTATGGTCTGGATGTGGCTGGTCGCCGTACCTTATAGAAAGTTAGGATTTTTTGAATAATTGTATACCAGGACTGTCTCCTGATTTGAATAATACTAGATATACATAGGTTGGTTGAAAATCCAAGGAGGTTAACGAAATGTCATGTTTTTAGACTCCTATAAAATACGCAAAAGCGGAAAGAGATAGGATGAAGTTCTACATGGATTTGAATTTGGCATGGGCCAGTGCATTAGATAAGTAACAAATCTCAATTTTATCATTAACAGTTCAATAGAAATAAGCAGAAATGCAAATCCTGTCGCTGTAGCGCCCCCATGTGGACAATTGGGGTGGCCTTCGCAGGGGTTGCTAGGGGTTAGGAGACAAATGTACAAGCCTATTTTTGTTCAGATCAGCTGTTGTTAAGCCTGTCAAAGGCCTGTCAGAATGCTGCTTGATTTTGATTGGCTGATGGTGGCTAGGGTTTTATGACTAATGACTGCCCTGATAGATTCCTGACCTCAGGCTTCAGAGTAGTACATGTATGCCAAATTTCATTTGGATCGGTCAAGGAAGTCAGGAGATATTGGCAGTTTTTAGTTGTAGCGCCCCCTATTGACGAAATGCGGCCCGCCTTCAACAGTGTCCCCAGAATTTGGTACAGAGATAGGATTTCAAATTTGGTGAAGGTAGGCTAAGGTATGGCCAAGTTATAACAGTCAGACCAATACTGGCTAAATTTACGTAGACTTTGGGCGTGGCTAGTGGCCGTATGATAGACCAATATCAGGATTATTTGAATTAGTATTCATCAGCTCAGAGACCTGATCAGTTTGATACCTCATTTGTCTGATTCCGTCAGACGGTGTAGGAATTACAAGCAAAAGTAGGTTTTGCAAATTATGCAAATTAGCAAAAAATCTAAGTAGGCGGAGCTTAATAGTCCAAATGGCAAGTTGGTAGGGCAAGGATGTCTCTATCAGTAGAAATATGAATTTCAATTATAGGACTAACAGGACAGGAGATATCAATCAAAACGCGTTAGGGGGCGCCACGGCGCCCCCATCTGGCCGACATGGTTGGGTCGGATGATCTGAGTAGCGGGGAGGAATTGACATCATCCTACCAAGTTTCATAATTCTAGCACTTACGGTTTAGGCTGTACATTCAGTTTTAGGGCAGAAAAATAATAATAAAATATAACTGCAAGCAGTGATAAGCGGTTTCCAAAGCTAATGGAAAGAATAAGTGGGTAGAAATGGAGTACATGGAATAAAATGAAAAGTTCAATAATAATAGTACATAAATAGAGACCGTAACTGCTGGGCAATGCATTTAAATAGTCAGAAAGTAGGAAATACTACTACGATAGCATGAGAAGCTAATGGACAGAATAAGTGGGTAGACATGGAGTACACAGCATAAAATGAAAAGTTCAATGGCATAAAATGAAAAGTTCAATAATAGGACATGAAATAGACTGTAATTGCTGGCCAATGCATTTAAATAGTCAGAAAGTAGGAAACAGTACTACAATAGCATGAGATCTGACATGTTGATGTTACAGTAGAAACGTTTAGTTAGGATAAGAAAAAGGGTGGATGAGAAACAGGAGGAAAATGTAATTGCACCTGCTTAGGAGAAATATCACCAATGTAGATCTGTCTGGTGAAGTGCCTGAGCTTGACTGAATATATGGTTTGGGATGATGGCATATGAACAGTGGCTGTAGCGCCCCTGTTTGACTGATCGGCACCAAAGTTGGTGGGTCTCTCTGGGAGGCCGTGCTACATTAGTGGGTAAAATTTGGTGAGAATCGGATGAAGCATGCCTGAGATTTAGCTGTTTGATTGAAATAGGAATTGAAATGGTTTGGCCAGCAGGTGGAGCTTGCGCTCCATGGATAAATTCTATTCAATAATTTTAGGCCTTCTCAGCCAAGTTTGCTCTTAGACACATATGAACAGTCGCCATAGCGCCCCCGTTTGACTGATCGACATCAAAGTTGGAGGGTCTGTCTGCTGGGCCAGTGCTACATTAGTGGGTGAAATTTTGTGAGGATTGGATGAAGCAAGCCTGAGATTTAGCTGTTTGACCTAAGGTGGATCTTAGGAGTATACAGATAGTGGCCATAGCACCCCCGTTTGACCGATCGGCATCAAAGTTTGAGGGTATGTCTGGAGACCAGTGCTACATAAGTGGATCAAATTTCGTGAGGATTGGATGAAGCATACCTGAGATTTAGCTGTTTGATTGAAATCGGCTATAAATGATGCAGGTTGGGTGTGTCTGGTGGCCATATTATACAGAAAGGTCAGGTATTTTTTAATAATCATCCCTGACGGCAGTGTCTTGATTGACTTGACACCAGAATCACTTACATGGGGTGTAGATTGTTAAAGTTATAGGAATATTTCATTTAATCCGTTTTTAAATATCACAAGGGAATGCAGATGACTGTTATTATGCAATACATATATCTTGATTTGGCATGACTCACAGAACTTGCAGTACAAAGGATTTTTACCAGTAATATGAGACTTGAACAGAAATGAGATAAATGTCACTTTCACTGGTTTTGCAGGTTTAGAGACACATATTGCATTGCTGTAGCGCCCCCGTTTGACCAATCGGCACCAAATTTGGAGGGCCCTTACCCACTACCGTCCTTGATGACATATTCAAGTTTGGTAGTGATTGGCTGAGGCAGGCCTGAGATACAGCTGTCTGATTGAAGTGGGCGTGGCACCTGTATGGTCTGGATGTGGCTGGTCGCCGTACCTTATAGAAAGTTTAGGATTTTTTGAATAATTGTATACCAGGACTGTCTCCTGATTTGAATGATACCAGATTTACATAGGTTGGTTGAAAATCCAAGGAGGTTAACGAAATGTCATGTTTTCAGACTCCTATAAAATACGCAAAAACGGAAAGAGATAGGATGAAGTTCTACATGGCTTTGAATTTGCCATGGGCCAGTGCATTAGATAAGTAACAAATCTCAATTTTATCATTAACAGTTCAATAGAAATAAGCAGAAATGCAAATCCTGTCGCTGTAGCGCCCCCATGTGGACAATTGGTGTGGCCTTCGCAGGGATTGCTAGGGGTTAGGAGACAAATGTACAAGCCTATTTTTGTTCAGATCAGCTGTTGTTAAGCCTGTCAAAGGCCTGTCAGAATGCTGCTTGATTTTGATTGGCTGATGGTGGCTAGGGGTTTTATGACTAATGACTGCCCTGATAGATTCCTGACCTCAGGCTTCAGAGTAGTACATGTATGCCAAATTTCATTTGGATCGGTCAAGGAAGTCAGGAGATATTGGCAGTTTTTAGTTGTAGCGCCCCCTATTGACGAAATGCGGCCCGCCATCAACAGTGTCCCCAGAATGGGGTACGGAGATAGGATTTCAAATTTGGTGAAGGTAGGCTAAGGTATGGCCAAGTTATAACAGTCAGACCAATACTGGCTAAATTTACGTAGACTTTGGGCGTGGCTAGTGGCCGTATGATAGACCAATATCAGGGTTATTTGAATTATTATTCATCAGCTCAGAGACCTGATCGGTTTGATACCTCATTTGTCTGATTCCGTCAGACGGTGTAGGAATTACAAGCAAAAGTAGGTTTTGCAAATTATGCAAATTAGCAAAAAATCTAAGTAGGCGGAGCTTCATAGTCCAAATGGCAAGTTGGTAGGGCAAGGACGTCTCTATTAGTAGAAATATGAATTTCAATTATAGGACTAACAGGACAGGAGATATCAATCAAAACGCGTTAGGGGGCGCCACGGCGCCCCATCTGGCCGACATGGTTGGGTCGGATTATCTGAGTAGCGGGGAGGAATTGACATCATCCTACCAAGTTTCATAATTCTAAGCACTTACGGTTTAGGCTGTACATTCAGTTTTAGGGCAGAAAAATAATAATAATAATAATAAATATAACTGCAAGCAGTGATAAATGGTTCCAAAGCTAATGGAAAGAATAGGTGGGTAGACATGGAGTACACAGCATAAAATGAAAAGTTCAATAATAATGGGACATGAATAGAGACTGTAATTGCTGGCCAATGCATTTAAATAGTCTGAAAGTAGGAAATACTACTACAATAGCATGAGAAGCTAATGGACAGAATAGGCTGATCATTTAGACAGAAGAAAGGCTGAAAGTATTCAATGGCATTTTATAAATGGAGCAAGGGCTCCACCTGCTAGATAATTTATTACAAAATTGCAATTGCTGCAGTTTACACAGCCTAAAGTATAATTGAAGGCTGATAAATTTGTAAAAGTCAGATGGCAGGACAGTAAAAGGAAATTGAAAATATGGACTCAGATGAAGGAGTGGGTGATTAATCTTTGAATGTTTGATGGAAAATAAGGATGCTGAATTAACTAAGGTGGGTCTTAGACATATATGAACAGTGGCTGTAGCGCCCCCCGTTTGACTGATCGGCACCAAAGTTGGTTGGTCTCTCTGGAGGCCCGTGCTACATTAGTGGGTAAAATTTGGTGAGGAATCGGATGAAGCATGCCTGAGATTTAGCTGTTTGATTGAAATAGGAATGAAATGGTTTGGCCAGCAGGTGGAGCCTGCGCTCCATGGATAAATTCTATTCAATATTTTTAGGCCTTCTCAGCCAAGTTTGCTCTTAGACACATATGAACAGTCGCCATAGCGCCCCCCGTTTGACCGATCGACATCAAAGTTGGAGGGTCTGTCTGTGGGCCAGTGCTACATTAGTGGGTGAAATTTTGTGAGGATTGGATGAAGCAAGCCTGAGATTTAGCTGTTTGACCTAAGGTGGATCTTAGGAGTATACAGATAGTGGCCATAGCACCCCCGTTTGACCGATCGGCATCAAAAGTTTGAGGGTATGTCTGTAGACCAGGGCTACATAAGTGGATCAAATTTTGTGAGGATTGGATGAAGCAAGCCTGAGATTTAGCTGTTTGACCTAAGGTGGATCTTAGGAGTATACAGATAGTGGCCATAGCACCCCCGTTTGACCGATCGGCATCAAAGTTTGAGGGTATGTCTGTAGACCCGTGCTACATAAGTGGATCAAATTTCGTGAGGAATTGGATGAAGCATGCCTGAGATTTAGCTGTTTGATTGAAATCGGCTTATAAATGATGCAGGTTGGGTGTGGCTGGTGGCCATATTAATACAGAAAGGTCAGGTATTTTTTAATAATCATCCCTGACCGGCAGTGTCTTGATTGACTTGACACCAGAATCACTTACATGGGGTGTAGATTGTTAAAGTTATAGGAATATTTCATTTAATCCGTTTTTAAATATCACAAGGGAATGCAGATGACTGTTATATATTCAATACATATATCTTGATTTGGCATGACTCACAGAACTTGCAATACAAGGATTTTTACCAGTAATGTGAGACTTGAACAGAAATGAGATAAATGTCACTTTCACTGGTTTTGCAGGTTTAGAGACACATATTGCATTGCTGTAGCGCCCCCGTTTGGACCAATCGGCACCAAATTTGGAGGCCCTTACCCACTACCGTCCTTGATGACATATTCAAGTTTGGTAGTGATTGGCTGAGGCAGGCCTGATACAGCTGTCTGATTGAAGTGGGCGTGGCACCTGTATGGTCCTGGATGTGGGCTGGTCGCCGTACCTTATAGAAAGTTTAGGATTTTTTGAATAATTGTATACCAGGGACTGTCTCCTGATTTGAATAATACTAGATATACATAGGTTGGTTGAAAATCCAAGGAGGTTAACGAAATGTCATGTTTTTAGACTCCTATAAAATACGCAAAAGCGGAAAGAGATAGGATGAAGTTCTACATGGATTTGAATTTGGCATGGGCCAGTGCATTAGATAAGTAACAAATCTCAATTTTATCATTAACAGTTCAATAGAAATAAGCCAGAATGCAAATCCTGTCGCTGTAGCGCCCCCATGTGGACAATTGGGGTGGCCTTCGCAGGGGTTGCTAGGGGTTAGGAGACAAATGTACAAGCCTATTTTTGTTCAGATCAGCTGTTGTTAAGCCTGTCAAAGGCCTGTCAGAATGCTGCTTGATTTTGATTGGCTGATGGTGGCTAGGGTTTTATGACAAATGACTGCCCTGATAGATTCCTGACCTCAGGCTTCAGAGTAGTACATGTATGCCAAATTTCATTTGGATCGGTCAAGGAAGTCAGGAGATATTGGCAGTTTTTAGTTGTAGCGCCCCCTATTGACGAAATGCGGCCCGCCTTCAATAGTGTCCCCAGAATTTGGTACAGAGATAGGATTTCAAATTTGGTGAAGGTAGGCTAAGGTATGGCCAAGTTATAACAGTCAGACCAATACTGGCTAAATTTACGTAGACTTTGGGCGTGGCTAGTGGCCGTATGATAGACCAATATCAGGGTTATTTGAATTATTATTCATCAGCTCAGAGACCTGATCGGGTTTATACCTCATTTGTCTGATTCCGTCAGACGGTGTAGGAATTACAAGCAAAAGTAGGTTTTGCAAATTATGCAAATTAGCAAAAAATCTAAGTAGGCGGAGCTTCATATTCCAAATGGCAAGTTGGTAGGGCAAGGATGTCTCTTGCAAAAAATCTAAGTAGGCGGAGCTTCATATTCCAAATGGCAAGTTGGTAGGGCAAGGATGTCTCTATCAGTAGAAATATGAATTTCAATTATAGGACTAAACAGGACAGGAGATATCAATCAAAACGCGATAGGGGGCGCCACGGCGCCCCCATCTGGCCGACATGGTTGGGTCGGATTATCTGAGTAGCGGGGAGGAATTGACATCATCCTACCAAGTTTCATAATTCTAGCACTTACGGTTTAGGCTGTACATTCTGTTTTAGGGCAGAAAAATAATAATAATAATCCTAAGAAAAACAATAAGGTTCCATTGCACTTCGTGCTTTGGAACCTTAATATCCTAAGAAAACAATAAGGTTCCATTGCACTTCGTGCTTTGGAACCTTAATATAACTGCAAGCAGTGATAAGCGGTTCCAAAGCTAATGGAAAGGAATAAGTGGGTAGAAATGGAGTACATGGAATAAAATGAAAAGTTCAATAATAATAGGACATAAAATAGAGACCGTAACTGCTGGGCAATGCATTTAAATAGTCAGAAAGAAGGAAATACTACTACAATAGCATGAGAAGCTAATGGACAGATAAGTGCGTAGACATGGAGTACATAGCATAAAATGAAAAGTTCAATAATAATGGACATGAAATAGAGACTGTATTTGCTGGCCAATGCATTTAAATAGTCTGAAAGTAGGAATACTACTACAATAGCATGAGAAGCTAATGGACAGAATAGGCTGCTCATTTAGACAGAAGAAAGGCTGAAAGTATTCAATGGCATTTTATAAATGGAGCAAGGGCTCCACCTGCTGATAATTTATTACAAAATTGCAATTCCTTGCAGTTTACACAGCCTAAAGTATAATTGAAGGCTGATAAATTTGTAAAAGTCAGATGGCAGGACAGTAAAAGGAAATTGAAAATATGGACACAGATGAAGGAGTGGGTGATTAATCTTTGAATGTTTGATGGAAAATAAGGATATTTCAGCTGAATTAACTAAGGTGGGTCTTAGACATATATGAACAGTGGCATGTAGCGCCCCCGTTTGACTGATCGGCACCAAAGTTGGAGGGTCTGTCTGTGGGCCAGTGCTACATAAGTGGATCAAATTTCGTGAGGATGGGATGAAGCTTGCCTGAGATTTAGCTGTTTGATTGAAATAGGAATTGAAATGGTTTGGCCAGCAGGTGGAGCCTGCGCTCCATGGATAAATTCTATTCAATATTTTTAGGCCTTCTCAGCCAAGTTTGCTCTTAGACACATATGAACAGTCGCCATAGCGCCCCCGTTTGACCGATCGACATCAAAGTAGGAGGGTCTGTCTGTGGGCCAGTGCTACATTAGTGGGTGAAATTTTGTGAGATTGGATGAAGCAAGCCTGAGATTTAGCTGTTTGACCTAAGGTGGATCTTAGGAGTATACAGATAGTGGCCATAGCACCCCCGTTTGACCGATCGGCATCAAAGTTTGAGGGTATGTCTGTAGACCAGTGCTACATAAGTGGATCAAATTTCGTGAGGATTGGATGAAGCATGCCTGAGATTTAGCTGTTTGATTGAAATCGGCTTATAAATGATGCAGGTTGGGTGTGGCTGGTGGCCATATTATACAGAAAGGTCAGGTATTTTTTAATAATCATCCCTGACGGCAGTGTCTTGATTGACTTGACACCAGAATCACTTACATGGGGTGTAGATTGTTAAAGTTATAGGAATATTTCATTTAATCCGTTTTTAAATATCACAAGGGAATGCAGATGACTGTTATTATGCAATACATATATCTTGATTTGGCATGACTCACAGAACTTGCAGTACAAAGGATTTTTACCAGTAATATGAGACTTGAACAGAAATGAGATAAATGTTACTTTCACTGGTTTTGCAGGTTTAGAGACACATATTGCATTGCTGTAGCGCCCCCGTTTGACCAATCGGCACCAAATTTGGAGGGCCCTTACCCACTACCGTCCTTGATGACATATTCAAGTTTGGTAGTGATTGGCTGAGGCAGGCCTGAGATACAGCTGTCTGATTGAAGTGGGCGTGGCACCTGTATGGTCTGGATTGTGGCTGGTCGCCGTACCTTATAGAAAGTTTAGGATTTTTTGAATAATTGTATACCAGGACTGTCTCCTGATTTGAATGATATCATATTTACATAGGTTGGTTGAAAATCCAAGGAGGTTAACGAAATGTCATGTTTTTAGACTCCTGATAAAATACGCAAAAGCGGAAAGAGATAGGATGAAGTTCTACATGGATTTGAATTTGGGCATGGGCCAGTGCTTAGATAAGTAACAAATCTCAATTTTATCATTAACAGTTCAATAGAAATAAGCAGAAATGCAAATCCTGTCGCTGTAGCGCCCCCATGTGGACATTGGTGTGGCCTTCGCAGGGGATTGCTAGGGGTTAGGAGACAAATGTACAAGCCTATTTTTGTTCAGATCAGCTGTTGTTAAGCCAGTCAAAGGCCTGTCAGAATGCTGCTTGATTTTGATTGGCTGATGGTGCTAGGGTTTTATGATTAATGACTGCCCTGATAGATAGCTGACCTCAGGCTTCAGAGTAGTACATGTATGCCAAATTTCATTTGGATCGGTCAAGGAAGTCAGGAGATATTGGCAGTTTTTAGTTGTAGCGCCCCCTATTGACGAAATGCGGCCTGCCTTCAACAGTGTCCCCAGAAATGGGGTACGGGGATAGATTTAAAATTTGGTGAAGGTAGGCTAAGGTATGGCCAAGTTAATAACAGTCAGACCAATACTGGCTAAATTTACGTAGACTTTGGGCGTGGCTCGTGGCCGTATGATAGACCAATATCAGGATTATTTGAATTAGTATTCATCAGCTCAGAGACCTGATCAGTTTGATACCTCATTTGTCTGATTCCGTCAGACGGTGTAGGAATTACAAGCAAAAGTAGGTTTTGCAAATTATGCAAATTAGCAAAAAAATCTAAGTAGGCGGAGCTTAAATAGTCCAAATGGCAAGTTGGTAGGGCAAGGATGTCCTCTATCAGTAGAAATATGAATTTCAATTATAGGACTAACAGGACAGGAGATATCAATCAAAACGCGTTAGGGGGGCCCACGGCGCCCCCATCTGGCCGACATGGTTGGGTCGGATGATCTGAGTAGCGGGGAGGAATTGACATCATCCTACCAAGTTCATAATTCTAGCACTTACGGTTTAGGCTGTACATTCAGTTTTAGGGCAGAAAAATAATAATAAAATATAACTGCAAGCAGTGATAAGCGGTTCCAAAGCTAATGGAAAGAATAAGTGGGTAGAAATGGAGTACATGGAATAAAATGAAAATGTTCAATAATAATAGGACATAAAATAGAGACCGTAACTGCTGGGCAATGCATTTAAATAGTCAGAAAGAAGGAAAATACTACTACAATAGCATGAGAAGCTAATGGACAGAATAAGTGCGTAGACATGGAGTACATAGCATAAAATGAAAAGTTCAATAATAATGGGACATGAAATAGAGGACTGTATTTGCTGGCCAATGCATTTAAATAGTCTGAAAGTAGGAAATACTACTACAATAGCATGAGAAGCTAATGGACAGAATAGGCTGCTCATTTAGACAGAAGAAAGGCTGAAAGTATTTCAATGGCATTTTATAAATGGAGCAAGGGCTCCACCTGCTGGATAATTTATTACAAAATTGCAATTCCTGCAGTTTACACAGCCTAAAGTATAATTGAAGGCTGATAAATTTGTAAAAGTCAGATGGCAGGACAGTAAAAGGAAATTGAAAATATGGACTCAGATGAAGGAGTGGGTGATTAATCTTTGAATGTTTGATGGAAAATAAGATATTTCAGCTGAATTAACTAAGGTGGGTCTTAGACATATATGAACAGTGGCTGTAGCGCCCCGTTTGACTGATCGGCACAAAGTTGGAGGGTCTGTCTGTGGGCCAGTGCTACATAAGTGGATCAAATTTTCGTGAGGATGGGATGAAGCTTGCCTGAGATTTAGCTGTTTGATTGAAATAGGAATTGAAATGGTTTGGCCAGCAGGTGGAGCCTGCGCTCCATGGATAAATTCTATTCAATATTTTTAGGCCTTCTCAGCCAAGTTTGCTCTTAGGACACATATGAACAGTCGCCATAGCGCCCCCGTTTGACCGATCGACATCAAAGTTGGAGGGTCTGTCTGTGGGCCAGTGCTACATTAGTGGGTGAAATTTTGTGAGGATTGGATGAAGCAAGCCTGAGATTTAGCTGTTTGACCTAAGGTGGATCTTAGGAGTATACAGATAGTGGCCATAGCACCCCCGTTTGACCGATCGGCATCAAAGTTGGAGGGTCTGTCTGTGAGCAAGTGGTACATTTTGTGCATCAAATTTCGTGAGGATTGGATGGAAGCATGCCTGAGATTTAGCTGTTTGATTGAAATCGGCTTATAAATGATGCAGGATGGGTGTGGCTGGTGGCCATATTATACAGAAAGGTCAGGTATTTTTTAATAATCATCCCTGACGGCAGTGTCCTTGATTGACTTGACACCAGAACACTTACATGGGGTGTAGATTGTTAAAGTTATAGGAATATTTCATTTAATCCGTTTTAAAATATCACAAGGGAATGCAGATGACTGTTATTATGCAATACATATATCTTGATTTGGCATGACTCACAGAACTTGCAGTACAAAGGATTTTTACCAGTAATATGAGACTTGAACAGAAATGAGATAAATGTTACTTTCACTGGTTTTTGCAGGTTTAGAGACACATATTGCATTGCTGTAGCGCCCCCGTTTGACCAATCGGCACCAAATTTGGAGGGCCCTTACCCACTACCGTCCTTGATGACATATTCAAGTTTGGTAGTGATTGGCTGAGGCAGGCCTGATACAGCTGTCTGATTGAAGTGGGCGTGGCACCTGTATGGTCTGGATGTGCTGGTCGCCGTACCTTATAGAAAGTTAGGATTTTTTGAATAATTGTATACCAGGACTGTCTCCTGATTTGAATGATATCATGATTTACATAGGTTGGTTGAAAATCCAAGGAGGTTAACGAAATGTCATGTTTTTAGACTCCTATAAAATACGCAAAAGCGGAAAGAGATAGGATGAAGTTCTACATGGATTTGAATTTTGGCATGGGCCAGTGCATTAGATAAGTAACAAATCTCAATTTTATCATTAACAGTTCAATAGAAATAAGCAGAATGCAAATCCTGTCGCTGTAGCGCCCCCATGTGGACAATTGGTGTGGCCTTCGCAGGGATTGCTAGGGGTTAGGAGACAAATGTACAAGCCTATTTTTGTTCAGATCAGCTGTTGTTAAGCCTGTCCAAAGGCCTGTCAGAATGCTGCTTGATTTTGATTGGCTGATGGTGGCTAGGGTTTTATGATTAATGACTGCCCTGATAGATAGCTGACCTCAGGCTTCATGAGTAGTACATGTATGCCAAATTTCATTTGGATCGGTCAAGGAAGTCAGGAGATATTGGCAGTTTTTAGTTGTAGCGCCCCCTATTGACGAAATGCGGCCTGCCTTCACAGTGTCCCAGAATGGGGTACGGGGATAGGATTTAAAATTTGGTGAAGGTAGGCTAAGGTATGGCCAAGTTATAACAGTCAGACCAATACTGGCTAAATTTACGTAGACTTTGGGCGTGGCTAGTGGCCGTATGATAGACCAATATCAGGGTTATTTGAATTATTATTCATCAGCTCAGAGACCTGATCGGTTTTATACCTCATTTGTCTGATTCCGTCAGACGGTGTAGGAATTACAAGCAAAAGTAGGTTTTGCAAATTATGCAAATTAGCAAAAAATCTAAGTAGGCGGAGCTTAATAGTCCAAATGGCAAGTTGGTAGGGCAAGGATGTCTCTATCAGTAGAAATATGAATTTCAATTATAGGACTAACAGGACAGGAGATATCAATCAAAACGCGTTAGGGGGCGCCACGGCGCCCCTATCTGGCCGACATGGTTGGGTCGGATTATCTGAGTAGCGGGAGGAATTGACATCATCCTACCAAGTTTCATAATTCTAGCACTTACGGTTTAGGCTGTACATTTAGTTTTAGGGCAGAAAAATAATAATAATAAATATAACTGCAAGCAGTGATAGCGGTTCCAAAGCTAATGGAAAGAATAAGTGGGTAGAAATGGAGTACATGGAATAAAATGAAAAGTTCAATAATAATAGTACATAAAATAGAGACCGTAACTGCTGGGCAATGCATTTAAATAGTCAGAAAGTAGGAAATACTACTACGATAGCATGAGAAGCTAATGGACAGAATAAGTGGGTAGACATGGAGTACACAGCATAAAATGAAAAGTTCAATGGCATAAAATGAAAAGTTCAATAATAGGACATGAAATAGACTGTAATTGCTGGCCAATGCATTTAAATAGTCAGAAAGTAGGAAACAGTACTACAATAGCATGAGATCTGACATGTTGATGTTACAGTGGAAACGTTTAGTTAGGATAAGAAAAAGGGGTGGATGAGAAACAGGAGGAAAATGTAATTGCACCTGCTTAGGAGAAATATCACCAATGTAGATCTGTCTGGTGAAGTGCCTGAGCTTGACTGAATATATGGTTTGGGATGATGGCATATGAACAGTGGCTGTAGCGCCCCTGTTTGACTGATCGGCACCAAAGTTGGTGGGTCTCTCTGGGAGGCCGTGCTACATTAGTGGGTAAAATTTGGTGAGAATCGGATGAAGCATGCCTGAGATTTAGCTGTTTGATTGAAATAGGAATTGAAATGGTTTGGCCAGCAGGTGGAGCCTGCGCTCCATGGATAAATTCTACTCAATATTTTTAGGCCTTCTCAGCCAAGTTTGCTCTTAGACACATATGAACAGTCGCCGTAGCGCCCCCGTTTGACTGATCGACATCAAAGTTGGAGGGTCTGTCTGTGGGCCAGTGCTACATTAGTGGGTGAAATTTTGTGAGGATTGGATGAAGCAAGCCTGAGATTTAGCTGTTTGACCTAAGGTGGATCTTAGGAGTATACAGATAGTGGCCATAGCACCCCCGTTTGACCGATCGGCATCAAAGTTTGAGGGTATGTCTGTAGACCAGTGCTACATAAGTGGATCAAATTTCGTGAGGATTGGATGAAGCATGCCTGAGATTTAGCTGTTTGATTGAAATCGGCTTATAAATGATGCAGGTTGGGTGTGGCTGGTGGCCATATTATACAGAAAGGTCAGGTATTTTTTAATAATCATCCCTGACGGCAGTGTCTTGATTGACTTGACACCCAGAATCACTTACATGGGGTGTAGATTGTTAAAGTTATAGGAATATTTCATTTAATCCGTTTTTAAATATCACAAGGGAATGCAGATGACTGTTATTATGCAATACATATATCTTGATTTGGCATGACTCACAGAACTTGCAGTACAAAGGATTTTTACCAGTAATATGAGACTTGAACAGAAATGAGATAAATGTCACTTTCACTGGTTTTGCAGGTTTAGAGACACATATTGCATGCTGTAGCGCCCCCGTTTGACCAATCGGCACCAAATCTGGAGGGCCCTTACCCACTACCGTCCTTGATGACATATTCAAGTTTGGTAGTGATTGGCTGAGGCAGGCCTGAGATAAAGCTGTCTGATTGAAGTGGGCGTGGCACCTGTATGGTCTGGATGTGCTGGTCGCCGTACCTTATAGAAAGTTTAGGATTTTTTGAATAATTGTATACCCAGGACTGTCTCCTGATTTGAAGGATATCAGATTTACATAGGTTGGTTGAAATCCAAGGAGGTTAACGAAA
The DNA here is from genome assembly GCF_023856365.1 of Brienomyrus brachyistius. Classification (NCBI taxonomy): domain Eukaryota; kingdom Metazoa; phylum Chordata; class Actinopteri; order Osteoglossiformes; family Mormyridae; genus Brienomyrus; species Brienomyrus brachyistius. The sequence goes on from NW_026043636.1 coordinate 16,798, forward strand.
TGTCATGTTTTTAGACTCCTATAAAATACGCAAAAGCGGAAAGAGATAGGATGAAGTTCTACATGGCTTTGAATTTGGCATGGGCCAGTGCATTAGATAAGTAACAAATCTCAATTTTATCATTAACAGTTCAATAGAAATAAGCAGAAATGCAAATCCTGTCGCTGTAGCGCCCCCTTGTGGACAATTGGTGTGGCCTTCGCAGGGATTGCTAGTGGTTAGGAGACAAATGTACAAGCCTATTTTTGTTCAGATCAGCTGTTGTTAAGCCTGTCAAAGGCCTGTCAGAATGCTGCTTGATTTTGATTGGCTGATGGTGGCTAGGGTTTTATGATTAATGACTGCCCTGATAGATACCTGACCTCAGCTTCAGAGTAGTACATGTATGCCAAATTTCATTTGGATCGGTAAAGGCAGTCAGGAGATATTGGCAGTTTTTAGTTGTAGCGCCCCCTATTGACGAAATGCGGCCCGCCTTCAACCGTGTCCCCAGAATGGGTACGGGATAGGATTTAAAATTTGGTGAAGGTAGGCTAGGGTATGGCCAAGTTATAACAGTCAGACCAATACTAGCTAAATTTAGGTAGTCTTTGGGCGTGGCTAGTGGCTGTATCATACACAAATGTCAGGGTTATTTGAATGATTATGGATCAGCTCACAGACCTGATCAGTTTGATACCTCATTTGTCTGATTCCGTCAGACGGTGTAGGAATTACAAGCAAAAGTAGGTTTTGCAAATTATGCAAATTAGCAAAAAATCTAAGTAGGCGGAGCTTAATAGTCCAAATGGCAAGTTGGTAGGGCAAGGATGTCTCTATCAGTAGAAATATGAATTTCAATTATAGGACTAACAGGACAGGAGATATCAATCAAAACGCGTTAGGGGGCGCCACGGCGCCCCCATCTGGCCGACATGGTTGGGTCGGATGATCTGAGTAGCGGGGAGGAATTGACATCATCCTACCAAGTTTCATAATTCTAGCACTTACGGTTTAGGCTGTACATTCAGTTTTAGGGCAGAAAAATAATAATAAATATAACTGCAAGCAGTGATAAGCGGTTCCAAAGCTAATGGAAAGAATAAGTGGGTAGAAATGCAGTACATGGAATAAAATGAAAAGTTCAATAATAATAGGACATAAATAGAGACCGTAACTGCTGGGCAATGCATTTAAATAGTCAGAAAGTAGGAAATACTACTACGATAGCATGAGAAACTAATGGACAGAATAAGTGGGTAGACATGGAGTACACAGCATAAAATGAAAAGTTCAATGGCATAAAATGAAAAGTTCAATAATAATAGGACATGAAATAGAGACTGTAATTGCTGGCCAATGCATTTAAATAGTCAGAAAGTAGGAAACAGTACTACAATAGCATGAGATCTGACATGTTGATGTTACAGTAGAAACGTTTAGTTAGGATAAGAAAAGGGTGGATGAGAAACAGGAGGAAAATGTAATTGCACCTGCTTAGGAGAAATATCACCAATGTAGATCTGTCTGGTGAAGTGCCTGAGCTTGACTGAATATATGGTTTGGGATGATGGCATATGAACAGTGGCTGTAGCGCCCCTGTTTGACTGATCGGCACCAAAGTTGGTGGGTCTCTCTGGGAGGCCGTGCTACATTAGTGGGTAAAATTTGGTGAGAATCGGATGAAGCATGCCTGAGATTTAGCTGTTTGATTGAAATAGGAATTGAAATGGTTTGGCCAGCAGGTGGAGCCTGCGCTCCATGGATAAATTCTATTCAATATGTTTAGGCCTTCTCAGCCAAGTTTGCTCTTAGACACATATGAACAGTCGCCATAGCGCCCCCGTTTGACCGATCGACATCAAAGTTGGAGGGTCTGTCTGTGGGCCAGTGCTACATTAGTGGGTGAAATTTTGTGAGGATGGATGAAGCAAGCCTGAGATTTAGCTGTTTGACCTAAGGTGGATCTTAGGAGTATACAGATAGTGGCCATAGCACCCCCGTTTGACCGATCGGCATCAAAGTTGGAGGGTCTGTCTGTGGGCCAGTGCTACATTAGTGGATCAAATTTCGTGAGGAATGGATGAAGCATGCCTGAGATTTAGCTGTTTGATTGAAATCGGCTTATAAATGATGCAGGTTGGGTGTGGCTGGTGGCCATATTATACAGAGAGGTCAGGTATTTTTTAATAATCATCCCTGACGGCAGTGTCTTGATTGACTTGACACCAGAATCACTTACATGGGGTGTAGATTGTTAAAGTTATAGGAATATTTCATTTAATCCGTTTTTAAATATCACAAGGGAATGCAGATGACTGTTATTATGCAATACATATATCTTGATTTGGCATGACTCACAGAACTTGCAGTACAAAGGATTTTTACCAGTAATATGAGACTTGAACAGAAATGAGATAAATGTCACTTTCACTGGTTTTGCAGGTTTAGAGACACATATTGCATTGCTGTAGCGCCCCCGTTTGACCGATCGGCACCAAATTTGGAGGGCCCTTACCCACTACCGTCCTTGATGACATATTCAAGTTTGGTAGTGATTGGCTGAGGCAGGCCTGAGATACAGCTGTCTGATTGAAGTGGGCGTGGCACCTGTATGGTCTGGATGTGGCTGGTCGCCGTACCTTATAGAAAGTTTAGGATTTTTTGAATAATTGTATACCAGGACTGTCTCCTGATTTGAATAATACTAGATATACATAGGTTGGATGAAAATCCAAGGAGGTTAACGAAATGTCATGTTTTTAGACTCCTATAAAATACGCAAAAGCGGAAAGAGATAGGATGAAGTTCTACATGGATTTGAATTTGGCATGGGCCAGTGCATTAGATAAGTAACAAATCTCAATTTTATCATTAACAGTTCAATAGAAATAAGCAGAAATGCAAATCCTGTCGCTGTAGCGCCCCCAAGTGGACAATTGGGGTGGCCTTCGCAGGGGTTGCTAGGGGTTAGGAGACAAATGTACAAGCCTATTTTTGTTCAGATCAGCTGTTGTTAAGCCTGTCAAAGGCCTGTCAGAATGCTGCTTGATTTTGATTGGCTGATGGTGGCTAGGGTTTTATGACTAATGACTGCCCTGATAGATTCCTGACCTCAGGCTTCAGAGTAGTACATGTATGCCAAATTTCATTTGGATCGGTCAAGGAAGTCAGGAGATATTGGCAGTTTTTAGTTGTAGCGCCCCCTATTGACGAAATGCGGCCCGCCTTCAACAGTGTCCCCAGAATTTGGTACAGAGATAGGATTTCAAATTTGGTGAAGGTAGGCTAAGGTATGGCCAAGTTATAACAGTCAGACAAATACTGGCTAAATTTACGTAGACTTTGGGCGTGGCTAGTGGCCGTATGATAGACCAATATCAGGATTATTTGAATTAGTATTCATCAGCTCAGAGACCTGATCAGTTTGATACCTCATTTGTCTGATTCCGTCAGACGGTGTAGGAATTACAAGCAAAAGTAGGTTTTGCAAATTATGCAAATTAGCAAAAAATCTAAGTAGGCGGAGCTTAATAGTCCAAATGGCAAGTTGGTAGGGCAAGGATGTCTCTATCAGTAGAAATATGAATTTTTAATTATAGGACTAACAGGACAGGAGATATCAATCAAAACGCGTTAGGGGGCGCCACGGCGCCCCCATCTGGCCGACATGGTTGGGTCGGAATATCTGAGTAGCGGGGAGGAATTGACATCATCCTACCAAGTTTCATAATTCTAGCACTTACGGTTTAGGCTGTACATTCAGTTTTAGGGCAGAAAAATAATAATAATAATCCTAAGAAAAACAATAAGGTTCCATTGCACTTCGTGCTTTGGAACCTAATAATCCTAAGAAAAACAATAAGGTTCCATTGCACTTCGTGCTTTGGAACCTTAAATATAACTGCAAGCAGTGATAAATGGTTCCAAAGCTAATGGACAGAATAAGTGCGTAGACATGGAGTACATGGAATAAAATGAAAAGTTCAATAATAATAGGACATAAAATAGAGACCGTAACTGCTGGGCAATGCATTTAATAGTCAGAAAGAAGGAAATACTACTACAATAGCATGAGAAGCTAATGGACAGAATAAGTGCGTAGACATGGAGTACATAGCATAAAATGAAAAGTTCAATAATAATGGGACATGAAATAGAGACTGTATTTGCTGGCCAATGCATTTAAATAGTCTGAAAGTAGGAAATACTACTACAATAGCATGAGAAGCTAATGGACAGAATAGGCTGCTCATTTAGACAGAAGAAAGGCTGAAAGTATTCAATGGCATTTTATAAATGGAGCAAGGGCTCCACCTGCTGGATAATTTATTACAAAATTGCAATTCCTGCAGTTTACACAGCCTAAAGTATAATTGAAGGCTGATAAATTTGTAAAAGTCAGATGGCAGGACAGTAAAAGGAAATTGAAAATATGGACTCAGATGAAGGAGTGGGTGATTAATCTTTGAATGTTTGATGGAAAATAAGGATATTTCAGCTGAATTAACTAAGGTGGGTCTTAGACATATATGAACAGTGGCTGTAGCGCCCCGTTTGACTGATCGGCACCAAAGTTGGAGGGTCTGTCTGTGGGCCAGTGCTACATAAGTGGATCAAATTTCGTGAGGATGGGATGAAGCTTGCCTGAGATTTAGCTGTTTGATTGAAATAGGAATTGAAATGGTTTGGCCAGCAGGTGGAGCCTGCGCTCCATGGATAAATTCTATTCAATATTTTTAGGCCTTCTCAGCCAAGTTTGCTCTTAGACACATATGAACAGTCGCCATAGCGCCCCCGTTTGACCGATCGACATCAAAGTTGGAGGGTCATGTCTGTGGGCCAGTGCTACATTAGTGGGTGAAATTTTGTGAGGATTGGATGAAGCAAGCCTGAGATTTAGCTGTTTGACCTAAAGGTGGATCTTAGGAGTATACAGATAGTGGCCATAGCACCCCCGTTTGACCGATCGGCATCAAAGTTTGAGGGTATGTCTGTAGACCAGTGCTACATAAGTGGATCAAATTTCGTGAGGATTGGATGAAGCAAGCCTGAGATTTAGCTGTTTGATTGAAATCGGCTTATAAATGATGCAGGTTGGGTGTGGCTGGTGGCCATATTATACAGAAAGGTCAGGTATTTTTTAATAATCATCCCTGACGGCAGTGTCTTGATTGACTTGACACCAGAATCACTTACATGGGGTGTAGATTGTTAAAGTTATAGGAATATTTCATTTAATCCGTTTTTAAATATCACAAGGGAATGCAGATGACTGTTATTATGCAATACATATATCTTGATTTGGCATGACTCACAGAACTTGCAGTACAAAGGATTTTTACCAGTAATATGAGACTTGAACAGAAATGAGATAAATGTTACTTTCACTGGTTTTGCAGGTTTAGAGACCACATATTGCATTGCTGTAGCGCCCCCGTTTGACCAATCGGCACCAAATTTGGAGGGCCCTTACCCACTACCGTCCTTGATGACATATTCAAGTTTGGTAGTGATTGCTGAGGCAGGCCTGAGATACAGCTGTCTGATTGAAGTGGGCGTGGCACCTGTATGGTCTGGATGTGGCTGGTCGCCGTACCTTATAGAAAGTTTAGGATTTTTTGAATAATTGTATACCAGGACTGTCTCCTGATTTGAATGATATCAGATTTACATAGGTTGGTTGAAAATCCAAGGAGGTTAACGAAATGTCATGTTTTTAGACTCCTATAAAATACGCAAAAGCGGAAAGAGATAGGAATGAAGTTCTACATGGATTTGAATTTGGCATGGGCCCAGTGCATTAGATAAGTAACAAATCTCAATTTTATCATTAACAGTTCAATAGAAATAAGCAGAAATGCAAATCCTGTCGCTGTAGCGCCCCCATGTGGACAATTGGTGTGGCCTTCGCAGGGATTGCTAGGGGTTAGGAGACAAATGTACAAGCCTATTTTTGTTCAGATCAGCTGTTGTTAAGCCTGTCAAAGGCTGTCAGAATGCTGCTTGATTTTGATTGGCTGATGGTGGCTAGGGTTTTATGATTAATGACTGCCCTGATAGATAGCTGACCTCAGGCTTCAGAGTAGTACATGTATGCCAAATTTCATTTGGATCGGTCAGGAAGTCAGGAGATATGGCAGTTTTTAGTTGTAGCGCCCCCTATTGACGAAATGCGGGCCTGCCTTCAACAGTGTCCCCAGAATGGGGTACGGGGATAGGATTTAAAATTTGGTGAAGGTAGGCTAAGGTATGGCCAAGTTATACAGTCAGACCAATACTGGCTAAATTTACGTAGACTTTGGGCGTGGCTAGTGGCCGTAAGATAGACCAATATCAGGGTTATTTGAATTATTATTCATCAGCTCAGAGACCTGATCGGTTTTATACCTCATTTGTCTGATTCCGTCAGACGGTGTAGGAATTACAAGCAAAAGTAGGTTTTGCAAATTATGCAAATTAGCAAAAAATCTAAGTAGGCGGAGCTTAATAGTCCAAATGGCAAGTTGGTAGGGCAAGGATGTCTCTATCAGTCGAAATATGAATTTCAATTATAGGACTAACAGGACAGGAGATATCAATCAAAACGCGTTAGGGGGCGCCACGGCGCCCCTATCTGGCCGACATGGTTGGGTCGGATTACCTGAGTAGCGGGGAGGAATTGACATCATCCTACCAAGTTTCATAATTCTAGCACTTACGGTTTAGGCTGTACATTCAGTTTTAGGGCAGAAAAATAATAATAATAATATAACTGCAAGCAGTGATAAATGGTTCCAAAGCTAATGGACAGAATAAGTGCGTAGACATGGAGTACATAGCATAAAATGAAAAGTTCAATAATAATGGGACATGAAATAGAGACTGTATTTGCTGGCCAATGCATTTAAATAGTCTGAAAGTAGGAAATACTACTACAATAGCATGAGAAGCTAATGGACAGAATAGGCTGCTCATTTAGACAGAAGAAAGGCTGAAAGTATTCAATGGCAATTTATAAATGTAGCAAGGGCTCCACCTGCTGGATAATTTATTACAAAATTGCAATTCCTGCAGTTTACACAGCCAAAAGTATAATTGAAGGCTGATAAATTTGTAAAAGTCAGATGGCAGGACAATAAAAGGAAATTGAAAATATGGACTCAGATGAAGGAGTGGGTGATTAATCTTTGAATGTTTGATGGAAAATAAGGATATTTCAGCTGAATTAACTAAGGTGGGTCTTAGACATATATGAACAGTGGCTGTAGCGCCCCCGTTTGACTGATCGGCACCAAAGTTGGAGGGTCTGTCTGTGGGCCAGTGCTACATAAGTGGATCAAATTTCGTGAGGATGGGATGAAGCTTGCCTGAGATTTAGCTGTTTGATTGAAATAGGAATTGAAATGGTTTGGCCAGCAGGTGGAGCCTGCGCTCCATGGATAAATTCTATTCAATATTTTTAGGCCTTCTCAGCCAAGTTTGCTCTTAGACACATATGAACAGTCGCCATAGCACCCCCGTTTGACCGATCGACATCAAAGTTGGAGGGTCTGTCTGTGGGCCAGTGCTACATTAGTGGGTGAAATTTTGTGAGGATTGGATGAAGCAAGCCTGAGATTTAGCTGTTTGACCTAAGGTGGATCTTAGGAGTATACAGATATGGCCATAGCACCCCCGTTTGACCGATCGGCATCAAAGTTTGAGGGTATGTCTGTAGACCAGTGCTACATAAGTGGATCAAATTTCGTGAGGATTGGATGAAGCATGCCTGAGATTTAGCTGTTTGATTGAAATCGGCTTATAAATGATGCAGGTTGGGTGTGGCTGGTGGCCATATTATACAGAAAGGTCAGGTATTTTTTAATAATCATCCCTGACGGCAGTGGTCTTGATTGACTTGACACCAGAATCACTTACATGGGGTGTAGATTGTTAAAGTTATAGGAATATTTCATTTAATCCGTTTTTAAATATCACAAGGAAATGCAGATGACTGTTATTATGCAATACATATATCTTGATTTGGCATGACTCACAGAACTTGCAGTACAAAGGATTTTTACCAGTAATATGAGACTTGAACAGAAATGAGATAAATGTCACTCTTCACTGGTTTTGCAGGTTTAGAGACACATATTGCATTGCTGTAGCGCCCCCGTTTGACCAATCGGCACCAAATTTGGAGGGCCCTTACCCACTACCGTCCTTGATGACATATTCAAGTTTGGTAGTGATTGGCTGAGGCAGGCCTGAGATACAGCTGTCTGATTGAAGTGGGCGTGGCACCTGTATGGTCTGGATGTGGCTGGTCGCCGTACCTTATAGAAAGTTTAGGATTTTTTGAATAATTGTATACCAGGACTGTCTCCTGATTTGAATAATACTAGATATACATAGGTTGGTTGAAAATCCAAGGAGGTTAACGAAATGTCATGTTTTTAGACTCTTATAAAATACGCAAAAGCGGAAAGAGATAGGATGAAGTCTACATGGATTTGAAATTTGCATGGGCCAGTGCATTAGATAAGTAACAAAACTCAATTTATCATAACAGTTCAATAGAAATAAGCAGAAATGCAAATCCTGTCGCTGTAGCGCCCCCATGTGGACAATTGGGGTGGCCTTCGCAGGGGTTGCTAGGGGTTAGGAGAAAAATGTACAAGCCTATTTTTGTTCAGATCAGCTGTTGTTAAGCCTGTCAAAGGCCTGTCAGAATGCTGCTTGATTTTGATTGGCTGATGGTGGCTAGGGTTTTATGACTAATGACTGCCCTGATAGATTCCTGACCTCAGGCTTCAGAGTAGTACATGTATGCCAAATTTCATTTGGATCGGTCAAGGAAGTCAGGAGATATTGGCAGTTTTTAGTTGTAGCGCCCCCTATTGACGAAAATGCGGCCCACCTTCAACAGTGTCCCCAGAATTTGGTACAGAGATAGGATTTCAAATTTGGTGAAGGTAGGCTAAGGTATGGCCAAGTTATAACAGTTAGACCAATACTGGCTAAATTACGTAGACTTTGGGCGTGGCTAGTGGCCGTATGATAGACCAATATCAGGATTATTTGAATTAGTATTCATCAGCTCAGAGACCTGATCAGTTTGATACCTCATTTGTCTGATTCCGTCAGACGGTGTAGGAATTACAAGCAAAAGTAGGTTTTGCAAATTATGCAAATTAGCAAAAAATCTAAGTAGGCGAGCTTAATAGTCCAAATGGCAAGTGGTAGGGCAAGGATGTCTCTATCAGTCGAAATATGAATTTCAATTATAGGACTAACAGGACAGGAGATATCAATCAAAACACGTTAGGGGGCGCCACGGCGCCCCCATCTGGCCGACATGGTTGGGTCGGATTATCTGAGTACCGGGGAGGAATTGACATCATCCTACCAAGTTTCATAATTCTAGCACTTACGGTTTAGGCTGTACATTCAGTTTTAGGGCAGAAAAATAATAATAATAATAATAAATATAACTGCAAGCAGTGATAATGGTTCCAAAGCTAATGGAAAGAATAGGTGGGTAGACATGGAGTACACAGCATAAAATGAAAAGTTCAATAATAATGGGACATGAAATAGAGACTGTAATTGCTGGCCAATGCATTTAATAGTCTGAAAGTAGGAAATACTACTACACAATAGCATGAGAAGCTAATGGACAGAATAGGCTGATCATTTAGACAGAAGAAAGGCTGAAAGTATTCAATGGCATTTATAAATGGAGCAAGGGCTCCACCTGCTAGATAATTTATTACAAAATTGCAATTGCTGCAGTTTACACAGCCTAAAGTATAATTGAAGGCTGATAAATTTGTAAAAGTCAGATGGCAGGACAGTAAAAGGAAATTGAAAATATGGACTCAGATGAAGGAGTGGGTGATTAATCTTTGAATGTTTGATGGAAAATAAGGATATTTCAGCTGAATTAACTAAGGTGGGTCTTAGACATATATGAACAGTGGCTGTAGCGCCCCCGTTTGACTGATCGGCCACCAATGTTGGTTGGTCTCTCTGGGAGGCCGTGCTACATTAGTGGGTAAAATTTGGTGAGAATCGGATGAAGCATGCCTGAGATTTAGCTGTTTGATTGAAATAGGAATTGAAATGGTTTGGCCAGCAGGTGGAGCCTGCGCTCCATGGATAAATTCTATTCAATATTTTTAGGCCTTCTCAGCCAAGTTTGCTCTTAGACACATATGAACAGTCGCCATAGCGCCCCCGTTTGACCGATCGACATGCAAAGTTGGAGGGTCTGTCTGTGGGCCAGTGCTACATTAGTGGGTGAAATTTTGTGAGGATTGGATGAAGCAAGCCTGAGATTTAGCTGTTTGACCTAAGGTGGATCTTAGGAGTATACAGATAGTGGCCATAGCACCCCCGTTTGACCGATCGGCATCAAGTTTGAGGGTATGTCTGTAGACCAGTGCTACATAAGTGGATCAAATTTCGTGAGGGATTGGATGAAGCATGCCTGAGATTTAGCTGTTTGATTGAAATCGGCTTATAAATGATGCAGGTTGGTGTGGGCTGGTGGCCATATTATACAGAAAGGTCAGGTATTTTTTAATAATCATCCCTGACGGCAGTGTCTTGATTGACTTGACACCAGAATCACTTACATGGGTGTAGATTGTTAAAGTTATAGAATATTTCATTTAATCCCGTTTTTAAATATCACAAGGGAATGCAGATGACTGTATTATTCAATACATATATCTTGATTTGGCATGACTCACAGAACTTGCAATACAAAGGATTTTTACCAGTAATGTGAGACTTGAACAGAAATGAGATAAATGTCACTTTCACTGGTTTTGCAGGTTTAGAGACACATATTGCATTGCTGTAGCGCCCCGTTTGACCAATCGGCACCAAATTTGGAGGGCCCTTACCCACTACCGTCCTTGATGACATATTCAAGTTTGGTAGTGATTGGCTGAGGCAGGCCTGAGATACAGCTGTCTGATTGAAGTGGGCGTGGCACCTGTATGGTCTGGATGTGGCTGGTCGCCGTACCTTATAGAAAGTTTAGGATTTTTTGAATAATTGTATACCAGGACTGTCTCCTGATTTGAATAATACTAGATATACATAGGTTGGTTGAAAATCCAAGGAGGTTAACGAAATGTCATGTTTTTAGACTCCTATAAAATACGCAAAAGCGGAAAGAGATAGGATGAAGTTCTACATGGATTTGAATTTGGCATGGGCCAGTGCATTAGATAAGTAACAAATCTCAATTTTATCATTAACAGTTCAATAGAAATAAGCAGAAATGCAAATCCTGTCGCTGTAGCGCCCCCATGTGGACAATTGGGGTGGCCTTCGCAGGGGTTGCTAGGGGTTAGGAGACAAATGTACAAGCCTATTTTTGTTCAGATCAGCTGTTGTTAAGCCTGTCAAAGGCCTGTCAGAATGCTGCTTGATTTGATTGGCTGAAGGTGGCTAGGGTTTTATGACTAATGACTGCCCTGATAGATTCCTGACCTCAGGCTTCAGAGTAGTACATGTATGCCAAATTTCATTTGGATCGGTCAAGGAAGTCAGGAGATATTGGCAGTTTTTAGTTGTAGCGCCCCCTATTGACGAAATGCGGCCCGCCTTCAATAGTGTCCCCAGAATTTGGTACAGAGATAGGATTTCAAATTTTGGTGAAGGTAGGCTAAGGTATGGCCAAGTTATAACAGTCAGACCAATACTGGCTAAATTTACGTAGACTTTGGGCGTGGCTAGTGGCCGTATGATAGACCAATATCAGGGTTATTTGAATTATTATTCATCAGCTCAGAGACCTGATCGGTTTTATACCTCATTTGTCTGATTCCGTCAGACGGTGTAGAATTACAAAGCAAAAGTAGGTTTTGCAAATTATTGCAAATTAGCAAAAAATCTAAGTAGGCGGAGCTTAATAGTCCAAATGGCAAGTTGGTAGGGCAAGGATGTCTCTATCAGTAGAAAATATGAATTTCAATTATAGGACTAACAGACAGGAGATATCAATCAAAACGCGTTAGGGGGCGCCACGGCGCCCCCATCTGGCCGACATGGTTGGGTCGGATGATTTGAGTAGCGGGGAGGAATTGACATCATCCTACCAAGTTTCATAATTCTAGCACTTACGGTTTAGGCTGTACATTCAGTTTTAGGGCAGAAAAATAATAATAAATATAACTGCAAGCAGTGATAAGCGGTTCCAAAGCTAATGGAAAGAATAAGTGGGTAGAAATGGAGTACATGGAATAAAATGAAAAGTTCAATAATAATAGGACATAAAATAGAGACCGTAACTGCTGGGCAATGCATTTAAATAGTCAGAAAGTAGGAAATACTACTACGATAGCATGAGAAGCTAATGGACAGAATAAGTGGGTAGACATGGAGTACACAGCATAAAATGAAAAGTTCAATGGCATAAAATGAAAAGTTCAATAATAATAGGACATGAAATAGAGACTGTATTGCTGGCCAATGCATTTAAATAGTCAGAAAGTAGGAAACAGTACTACAATAGCATGAGATCTGACATGTTGATGTTACAGTAGAAACGTTTAGTTAGGATAAGAAAAAGGGTGGATGAGAAACAGGAGGAAAATGTAATTGCACCTGCTTAGGAGAAATATCACCAATGTAGATCTGTCTGGTGAAGTGCCTGAGCTTGACTGAATATATGGTTTGGGATGATGGCATATGAACAGTGGCGTAGCGCCCCTGTTTGACTGATCGGCACCAAAGTTGGTGGGTCTCTCTGGGAGGCCGTGCTACATTAGTGGGTAATAATTTGGTGAGAATCGGATGAAGAATGCCTGAGATTTAGCTGTTTGATTGAAATAGGAATTGAAATGGTTTGGCCAGCAGGTGGAGCCTGTGCTCCATGGATAAATTCTATTCAATATTTTTAGGCCTTCTCAGCCAAGTTTGCTCTTAGACACATATGAACAGTCGCCATAGCGCCCCCGGTTGACTGATCGACATCAAAGTTGGAGGGTCTGTCTGTGGGCCAGTGCTACATTAGTGGGTGAAATTTTGTGAGGATTGGATGAAGCAAGCCTGAGATTTAGCTGTTTTACCTAAGGTGGATCTTAGGAGTATACAGATAGTGGCCATAGCACCCCCGTTTGACCGATCGGCATCAAAGTTTGAGGGTATGTCTGTAGACCAGTGCTACAGTAAGTGGATCAAATTCGTGAGGATTGGATGAAGCATGCCTGAGATTTTGCTGTTTGACTGAAATCGGCTTATAAATGATGCAGGTTGGGTGTGGCTGGTGGCCATATTATACAGAAAGGTCAGGTATTTTTTAATAATCATCCCTGACGGCAGTGTCTTGATTGACTTGACACCAGAATCACTTACATGGGTGTAGATTGTTAAAGTTATAGGAATATTTCATTTAATCCGTTTTTAAATATCACAAGGGAATGCAGATGACTGTTATTGTGCAATACATATATCTTGATTTGGCATGACTCACAGAACTTGCAGTACAAAGGAATTTAACCAGTAATATGAGACTTGAACAGAAATGAGATAAATGTCACTTTCACTGGTTTTGCAGGTTTAGAGACACATATTGCATTGCTGTAGCGCCCCCGTTTGACCAATCGGCACCAATTTGGAGGGCCCTTACCCACTACCGTCCTTGATGACATATTCAAGTTTGGTAGTGATTGGCTGAGGCAGGCCTGAGATACAGCTGTCTGATTGAAGTGGGCGTGCACCGGTATGGTCTGGATGTGGCTGGTCGCCGTACCTTATAGAAAGTTTAGGATTTTTTGAATAATTGTATACCAGGACTGTCTCCTGATTTGAATGATACCAGATTTACATAGGTTGGTTGAAAATCCAAGGAGGTTAACGAAATGTCATGTTTTTAGACTCCTATAAAATACGCAAAAGCGGAAAGAGATAGGATGAAGTTCTACATGGATTTGAATTTGGCATGGGCCAGTGCATTAGATAAGTAACAAATCTCAATTTTATCATTAACAGTTCAATAGAAATAAGCAGAAATGCAAATCCTGTCGCTGTAGCGCCCCCATGTGGACAATTGGGGTGGCCTTCGCAGGGGTTGCTAGGGGGTTAGGAGACAAATGTACAAGCCTATTTTTTGTTCAGATCAGCTGTTGGTTAAGCCTGTCAAAGGCCTGTCCAGAATGCTGCTTGATTTTGATTGGCTGATGGTGGCTAGGGTTTTATGACTAATGACTGCCCTGATAGATTCCTGACCTCAGGCTTCAGAGTAGTACATGTATGCCAAATTTCATTTGGATCGGTCAAGGAAGTCAGGAGATATTGGCAGTTTTTAGTTGTAGCGCCCCTAATGACGAAATGCGGCCCGCCTTCAATAGTGTCCCCAGAATTTGGTACAGAGATAGGATTTCAAATTTGGTGAAGGTAGGCTAAGGTATGGCCAAGTTATAACAGTCAGACCAATACTGGCTAAATTTACGTAGACTTTGGGCGTGGCTAGTGGCCGTATGATAGACCAATATCAGGGTTATTTGAATTATTATTCATCAGCTCAGAGACCTGATCGGTTTTATACCTCATTTGTCTGATTCCGTCAGACAGGTGTAGGAATTACAAGCAAAAGTAGGTTTTGCAAATTATGCAAATTAGCAAAAAATCTATGTAGGCGGAGCTTAATAGTCCAAATGGCAAGTTGGTAGGGCAAGGATGTCTCTATCAGTAGA
>NW_026043637.1:0-31443 GCF_023856365.1 Brienomyrus brachyistius
ATCCTAGCCTGTTGCAGTGTATATTTCCTGTATATTTTGCATGTAAAAAATGTTGTTTGTTATGTCAGTGCTTAATATTATCATGTAGTCTTCATGAACTTTCTTCATCTTGGCCAGGGACTGCATTTGAAAAGTAGCCACTTTGACTAAAATTGGCACATTTTCAGAAATGCCAGCAACAATACTGATAATGAACACCCTCTAACTGACCTCTCAGTTGGTTTAGAAAAAAGACTTTTAAGAGAAAAGAATAGCCTTCCTTTGGTTTTGCATTTTTCTCTTTTTTTGTTGGCTGTGCACAATATATTAGAAGAATACCTTACAATTATATTAGTTAAGAAATAACAGATTGCGTATATACAATATTAAGGAGATAACACAACCTCACTGTCTCTAGTGCTGCTTCAGACAGGGCAGCAGGGGACACACCCGTCGTGAGCAATCCAGCAAATCTCCCTATCACACACAGCCCACTTAAATGAATAACATTAGTGTATGATTTCAGTAGGGCTAGTCCAGACTGGAAAGTAGTTGGGCCAGATTTTTAAACCAAGAAATTTAGCTGGGCCAGGACATTTCAGCGGCCCAGTATGCAAACAGGTATGGCATTTTAAACAAACAAAATCAAGGTACATTATTTTAAAAACTAACAATGATAAAGAATTGAGAGCAATATTTTTTTCACTTCTGAAATGAGAAAAATATTTTGGTGTATCTGACCTAGACGCATCCCAAAGAAAAAAAATGCTGATTAAGATGGTAAACAGACATAAAGAAAAAGGGAAAAATCGTCTATATCATGCATATCCGCTTATACTTGTGGTGATTCTGGCAAACACAAGCGGGATCTATAGACATTAGGTTGTTAGGAACAGGACCGAATTATTGTAATGATGCATCATTTGTAATGCAAAATAATTGTCATTTATATGTCAAAGCCAGCCAGGAAAAGCAACAGAGTGACAGTAGAAACTGTATTAATAAGTGCGCCGCCCTACAGGGAAGGAGGAGTGATGGGAGTGTCCCGGTGGTGGCTAAGCGCGCGTGGGGAGAGGCGTCGTATGGGGCTTCATGAACTTGGGGCAGTGCTGTCATTACAGCGGTGAGCCTGAGAGGGCACTGTGGCCGGGTGCGAGAGCCCTGGGTATGAGTTGTAGAGCGCAGTGTCACGATCGGGTACAAGCAGGCAGGCGATCGTGCGGGCAAGGCGTGCAAGGAGCAAGCGGGGGACAGGCAAAACGGGAGTTTAATTAGGAAGCGCGGACGGGGTAACATCTCACGCATACAAAACATCAATGACAGATGGACTCAGGTAAGACACGGACTGAAATACACAGGTCTGAGAAATTAACTAGATACAGCTGGGTACAAATCGGGAGAAAACAGTGGGTAATCAGGGGGCGTGGAGGAGCGGACGAGCCGGGCATGACACGCAGGAACTGAGAGCAAAGCTGTTGGACATTCCACTGGACTAGGAGACTGGGGTGAGTGAGGAGGAGCTCATTGTACCACAAACTGGGATACTGGCTGTGTGTGAGCAATGGGGCGTGGAGATTAAGGAAAGACGTTAATCAGCATGCAGTGTTGCCTGGAAACAACAAATTTACTAGTGTCACTGTACTAAAATCAAATGCTATTTCTTTATTATCATTTTACTTGTAGAGTGCAAAGGTAACAAAGAGAGAACTAAATATTCAAAGCATGTCCCAGAATGATGGCATGTATGTGACAGAATGAAAGGGCCTGAAGTCTGTTAACGAGCGAGGTGAGACGATGCAGACACAGGCCAGGATGTGGGTATAGGCGAGAACAAGAGGGAAGACGGGGGCCCGAGACTCAGCATGGGGACAGGTGGGGGAGGGGAGGCACGGGCTCACCTGGAGCTGCTCCCGGAGGTGCCGCTATGACTCATGGGTAACATGCCGGAATGGGACGGCACCTGTAGGCTGGACCAGTTGTCATGGGAGGGCAACATGGACAGACAGGTAGACGAGCTGTCTGAATAAGCAGCTGCAAGTATAAAACAATAAATGAAGCAGGTATGTGGTGGGCAGTGTTACAGCGTCCTTAATATGGTCAATACAGAAAAGGCATGTTATCATGTTATGTATATACTGCCTCCAGTTACTTAATGCCTAACTTTAATACATTGATTGATTTGTTCACTGCTGCAGCCTGTGTCAACTTTCCTTTCAGACAGATGTAAAGTCCATTCTGTTTTTGTTCTGTGTAGTTTTTTTTGAACAGCATATGGCTGAATTCTGTTAAACCTCAGACTGAAGAAAATTGTGTTAATTGAAAAGCAAATATCAAAAACTCAGTCTGCAGGAATGTTTTTCTAAATATTTCTGTGGACTTTTGGAAATTTCACGAAATTCCATTGCTCCATTACATAAACACTGAGTGAGATTTCATTCCCATTACTGCAACGTATGAAGAGGATTATGACTTATTACTTTAGGTTATCGGACTGAGTGAGTTTTGGAAATTTGCTCTTCGATAACTGAAGCAGTGCTGTGAATGCAGAGGTTATATGCGTCGCATATCAACAGAACTGTATGTTTATGTCTTGTCTTAATTATTTTGATTAAATGTCTAACTATTCCCAATATGTGTGAACATACTTGGCCAAATAAAGCTGATTCTGATTCAGTCAGAGGGTAATCGTCGGTGTGCTGTACTATCGTGGTGACCCACACAGAGAGCTTAGGACCATGATTTCAGTGTGTGCTTGTGTGAGGGGACAGGCAGGGCGGCGGCTCACTGGGTGATGCACTCCTGTGGGTATAGGGGCTGGGATAGGGGGCGGAGCAGTTACTCCTCAAGGAGGAGTAACAGTCACAGCCGTGGGGGGAGGAGAGGGAGAGGGTGCTCCCAAACTGGGGGTGTGGGTTTGATGAAGAGCAGAGAGACCCTGAGCCTGGGATGAACCAGCTGCCTACTGAAACGAAAGCGGATAAAGACAGAAACTAGAACCTCAAACTAAACAACACAAACAACAATATCAAGTTATATTCAATCATTAAACCGTTATATATTTAATCTAAACAATAGTAATAAATATCGTTCCGATTCAAAATATCATTTACGGGTGAATCTTATGACTTGCATTGGGAAACAGGAAACGGGCCAAGCTGCAGGGCCAGTTCAAAGGCATAGTGCGAGGCGCCCAGAAAGGGGGCGAGGTCTGGGCGGAGTCAGCTAAAGAAGAAAAAGGCCTGACCTTTTTCTGGATGCTGTGGACTGTGTTTGTGTGTGAGCTGCAGCTGCATGTTCCTTACATTTTTTTTATTAACACCAGCACCGTGAGGTTTGGCCTGGACTGGGTCCTGTCCTGCACGGTTGAAGACATGTTGACTGATGGTCAGCCCGTGTTCTGTTGGATCCCACAGAAAGGAAATGGGAATCCCGTTTGGATCGGATGCTGACAGTTGAAAAAAAACTCATGTCTGTGTGTTATGAAAGAATATCAATAAATGTTTCCGAAAGGGGATGACTCATTTGGTAATTATTTACGGCTTATGTTATGGCTGAGAAATTTACAGTCTTTACTAAAGTCTGACTTCTTTCGAGTCACCTTTAATATAGATTGGACACTCTCTATGCTATGTACAATACTTATATAGATGGTACATGTTTACTTGCTTGCACAGATGGTTGATTAGGTAATTAGTGTAAGTGTGTGTGTGTGTGTGTGTCCAATCGCATGTATGTCCAAGGTCCATAGTAAGTAATATACACTGATCAAGAGATGCCTGAAAGTGGATGAAAGAGGACATTAGTGGGTGTATCACTTAGTGTAACGGGTGCAGGAAAATGAGCAGGACTGCAAGCCATATAATGACCCACTGTCCTTATCTAGCTCTTAATACAGTATGCATACAGTGATGTATCTACAATGGACAGCTACTATAAGCAGATAGCACAGTACAGGTGCTTAATCTGTATGCTATTTCCATCCATCCATTGTCCAAACCGCTTATCCTACTGGGTCACAGGGGGTCCGGAGTCTATCCCGGAATCAATGGGCACGAGGCAGGGAAGAACCCAGGATGGGGGGCCAGCCCATCACAGCTCACACTCACACACCATTCACTCACACATGCACACCTACGGGCAATTTAGCTACTCCAATTAGCCTCAGCATGTTTTTGGACTGTGGGGGGAAACCGGAGGAAACTAGCAGCTTTGTGTGGTAATTGTTTGTATTAAAAATACATTGGATCAAGTCAAATTATTTTTATGAAGAATTAACATCTAAAAGCTGCTAGTAGACCGTGGGAAAATAATTTTTCTATTTTCTTGCTGCCATCTCGTGGCCAAAAGTAGGTATTGCAATTTCCATCATATGTAAGAGGGCCTGCCCATCAGAGTAATGTACATCCTGTGACATGTATTGACTATCAAGACAAACTGAAACACGGTGTATTAGGCTGTCAATGAGTACTGGACTAGGGTGAAAAACTGCCTGATAATCTACCTATTAACTAGAAGAGTACAAACTGGAGACGGATCCCCTAATACAGAGGGATTAACGTCTGTGCCACATCCAGAACCATTCAGTGTAGGAGTCTGGTGGTTCTACTGGATACTGACAAGTACCCAGCCCCTTTGTTCCCTCTGATAATCATCAGTCCTCCTCTGAATGCCTTCACCACTCTATTCCTGAATAGGTACACATTTAAATATGCTAGCAAGATCAAGGTATTGGGATAACTGTTAGGTTCGCTGTTAAGAGAGTTGCAGTGAAAACCATCATACACAGTGGCCCTTTCTGGATAAGATTACCTCCCTCTGATCTAACAGGTCAAGATCAAAGCAAGGTGCATTGCAATGTCTGACACCCAGCACACTACAGCATATAAAATACAGGTATCCATCGCCTTCCGCATTTGGAACCAGGACCACTTGTTGCAAGTCAATTTGGGCGTATCTCAAGTTATACGAGAGAGGCAAGACATTAAGGACAGTATACACAGTACTGAAATAATAATGTACATATTAAACCACAGCACTTAATAAACAGATACTGCACTTACATTTCACAAAAAAAAAATAAAGCACAGATTGCACTAAGAAATCAAAAGATGCATGTGCTAGCAAACAGTGGGAGCTGAGGAAGAAGCAGTGGTGAAATACTTTATTGTACAGTACAGTAAGTTTCTTTTTATAGAATGAAATAGCATACAGGGGGCGGCATGGTGGTGCAGTGGTTAGCACTGTTGCCTCACACCTCTGGGACCCGGGTTCGAGTCTCTGCCTGGGTCACATGGGTGTGGAGTTTGCATGTTCTCCCCATGTCGTCGTGGGGTTTCCTCCCGCAGTCCAAGAATATGCTGAGAATATGCTGAGGCTAACTGGAGTTACTAAATTGCCCGTAGGTATGCATGTATGAGTGAATAGTGTGTGAGTGTGCCCTGTGATGGGCTGGCTCCCCATCCTGGGTTGTTCCCTGCCTCGTGCCCATTGCTTCCGGGATAGGCTCCAGACCCCCCACGACCCAGTAGGATAAGCGGTTTGGACAATGGATGGATGGATGGAAATAGCATACAGATCTTATAAGCACCTGTACTGTGCTATCTGCTCATAGTAGCTGTCCATTGTAGATACATCACTGTATGCATACTGTATTAAGAGCTAGACAAGGGTCATTATATGGCTTGCAGTCCTGCTCATTTTCCTGCACGCGTTACACTAAGTGATACACCCACTAATGTCCTCTTTTATCCACTTTCGGGCATCTCTTGATCAGTGTATATTATTTACTATGGACCTTGGACATACATGCGATTGAACACACACACACACTTACACTAATTACCTAATCATCCATCTGTGCAAGCAGGTAAACATTTACCATCTATGTAAGTATTGCACATTGCATAGAGAGTGTCCAATCTATATTAAAGGTGACTCAAAAGAAGTCAGACTTCAGTAAAGACTGTAAATTGGCAGCCATAACATAAGCCGTAAATAATTACCAAATGAGTCATCCCCTTTCGGAAACATTTATTGATATTCTTTCATAACACACAGACATGAGTTTTTTTTCAACTGTCAGCATCCTTCTCGATTGTCAGAAGCTCTGCGCTAGAGGGAGGTTTACTGGTCTTATACTCTTCTGGCACCTTGTGTGATTCCTGACTTGGGACATCAGTTTGGCTCCTTCTGTATGTGGTTTACATTGTATTTGTTCTTTAAAGTTGCCCCTTCAGAATTAGACAGTGTAACCAGCTTGCCACATATTGCCTGGATGACATAAGGTCCGGTAAAATCCGGTTCCGTTCTTCCTCCTTTCCGTCCCCGCTTCCTCATGTTGAACAGAAGCGCCTCATCTCCAACATGATAAACTGTGTTTTGGTACCTCTTTTGTATTCGTTTACCACATGCCTGCTTCTGTTTTTCCTGTGACTAGGAGATGTTTTCAGCTGTTGTTGCTTATTGTCTCAACTACTTTATTTTTTTCATCAAAAAACGTGCCGTAGCTTTTCTCATCGGGAAGAATAATTGTGGAAAGCTGAAGTGGAAAAACATTCATAGCAAATTATTATTATTCACAGATCATTATAAAGAGTCATTTTCTAAAAGCATTAAGAACAATGTAATTTGCTGTTTCAAGATATGTTTTTAAATAACTACTTGTCAGTCATAAGAAACTCTTCAACACACATGATCCGATCTTGCCACAAATCATTTTTAATCTCACTTTTGTTGCCAGCAGTTCAGACATTAATGGCTGTGTGTTGAGTTATTTTGAGGGGACATCAAATTTACACCATTATACAAGCTGTACACTGATTACTTTACATTCTATCAGAGTTTCATATCTTTAACGTTGTCCCTTGAAAAGATATAATAAAATATTTACAAAAATGTGTGGGGTGTACTCACTTTTGTGAGATACTGTATATTAAGGGATTGATTGTCAATAATATCAGTAATTCCTGATGTAATGTTAAAAGAATAGAGCCTGTCTCACACAGTTCTAAAACAACCTCAAAAACAGACTTACCATTTTATGTCATCATTCGTTTTCTCATCCAGGCCATTGGTTTGGGGATGATATGCAGCAGTGATCAACGGCAGAACAGGGGCTCTGAACGCAGTATGGATTAAAAAGGAATTAACCATCTCTCTCAATATAAAATTAGGATCATTTATTCTCTACAGAGGCCCCCATAGAATAGTGCATCCATCCCCTCACTCATGTTTAGACAGACGTAAGGCAACAGGCCAATGACATTCAGAACAGCAACAACATCAACAATTGTACAGCTAGTTTTAAAATTTAATAAAAAAGACAAACCAATTAGGTAATATTAATGAAATTATTAAAATGTGCAGATTAATAGTCAGAAATAATTTGCGATTTTAAGAGCGGAAAGGATACATTAAAACTCAATTACATTTATCCCTTAATAATAAAAAAAAGGTTTTTGAATTTTACATCATGATAAATGAGAACTATATGTGATTACTAATTACTGTTGACTAATTTCCTGTCTGGACGTTTCCCTCCTCATTGTTAAAAGTCATTATATGTCTGGGTGCCAGTCAGTGGAAGCACACAGACATGTTGGCCAGCTGTCATATTCATTCAGCACCAGCCCATCAAGTAGAGAATTCAGCACCACGGACAGTGACCTGTGTTACAATGACATCAGGTCATTGGCTCTAAATATTTTTCTAGAAATAACTAAATGGCTCTATTGTAGAAATTTCCAGCCAGAGTCTTGTGGTGCGTTCGTTTTTCTCTCGGAACTTGGAAATTCCAAATTGGGTGACATCACATCCAACAATCTCCCGTTCAAGCTAGCACAACTCGGAACAAACATGGCTGCCTCCATGAATACGCTGCTGTGTTGTTGCTTTATATTTTAGCAGTTATGGAGTAAGATTATTATTTCAGACAAATAAACAAGAAACAGGAACTAGTCAAACCACATTAAAAGCTTTATAAAGTATTTTAGTACATTCATAGCGATATTCTTTTTTCGAGAGGCAAACAAACTACAAACAAACCAAAAACACTAACAAGTCTGGTAAAAATCTGATATTGCATGTTAGGATACTGTTTACGGTCACAATATGGTATTCTCTAAATCGAACACGTGCAATTACATTAATAATTACTAATAATTATAAATAATAATAATAATAAATGGGCGGTATGGTCGTGCACTGGTTAGCACTGTTGCCTCACACCTCTGGGACCCAGGTTCAAATCTCCGCCTGGGTCACATG
Source organism: Brienomyrus brachyistius (assembly GCF_023856365.1). Taxonomy (NCBI): domain Eukaryota; kingdom Metazoa; phylum Chordata; class Actinopteri; order Osteoglossiformes; family Mormyridae; genus Brienomyrus; species Brienomyrus brachyistius. The sequence goes on from NW_026043637.1 coordinate 8,245, forward strand.
TGTGTGGAGTTTGCATGTTCTCCCCATGTCGTCGTGGGGTTTCCTCCGGGTACTCCGGTTCCCCCCCACAGTCCAAAAACATGCTGAGGCTAATTGGACTTGCTAAATTGCCCGTAGGAATGCATGTGAGAGTGCATGGTGTGTGTGAGTGTGCCCTGCGATGGGCTGGCCCCCCATCCTGGGTTGTTCCCAGCCTCGTGCCCATTGCTTCCGGGATAGGCTCCGGACCCCCCGTGACCCAGTAGGATAAGCAGTTTGGAAAATGGATGGATGGGATAATAATAAATTTAACAAAATAAACATTTTTAAGGATTTGTAAAATAGAATTAATGTTGAGTGTGTAAGCCGCCATGTTGAAATTACGTCACAGGGGCAACTCGGACAAGAAGATTCTGTCAGACATTAACGTCATAAAAGAGGCGTTTCTAATGGGAAGTGATGTTTTTCGTGACGTTTTTGTCCGAGTTGGAGTGAAATAATCAAACGCAGCATGTGTTCCTATTTGAAGAGAATATTCTATTTTTATTCTAAGGAACTACAGAAAATCAGCTCTGCATGTGATCTCCCCTTTACTGCTCGAGCAGGGCACACGCACATCAACAAGTGTCAAGGCAGCAAGTGCATGCAAACAACTTCTCAGGACGGTTACAGTATAGGACCTTCAGAAAGAGCCAGACTGCGGCGTCATTCAGAGATTCCATTGTCTAAGGCTTGCACTAAAACATTACAGCATATTTAAACAAAGTAGCATGGCACCTGTGTCAGAATCCCTCCCTGCCTTGTTCTGTTCTCTCTTTGTTGTCCCCATTTAGCCAGCACATGTCACTGGCCATCCTGACTCCTCTTTTGATTGTGGGTTTTAAGGGTATCAGTGGGTCTGTGTTTTCATAATTGTCCCCCAGGCCACCATGCTGCTCAGCCCTTGATTCCAACTACAGTTGCAATCAGGTGGTTCTCAATCTACTAGGACTGTATAACAGGATTGGCCACCTGTTCTACCTTTACTCGTTCAGCCGCATTCATGAGTCTGGCCTATAGGTTATTCAAATTTTGTCCTGCCAAATTTACCGGACAGGAGGTGGACACTGCAAATGAATGTGTGAATACTCCAATACCTACATCTTTACAAGTTACCTGAAGTGGTTTGGTAAATGATTGTGAGGTTGGAAGTCCTTCTTGATGTCTGTTTGCAGCTCATCCACCAGCAACTGCACGAGTTGTCGCTCCCAGAGGGAATCCCACTCTCGGTCCGCTGGAGGGTCCATCTCACTGTAGCTGGAGTATGTTTCCATCAGTCACTTGGCGTGGGGCTCACAGAATTTACCAGGCTCCTGTTTAATCTGACGCACCTTAGTCCAGTCCATGCATCTGGGGAACTTCTCTGAAAATCTCTGGCAGATTCTTTGCAGCTATACTTGATATTGGGTACTTGCCGCAACTAAGTAATGGGTTGTTGAATCAAAGTCCCGTTCCATGTCAAAAATAACCCCATTTTAGGGTTTTGTTAAACAACTGGTCTAATTTGGATGCAGAGGTTCTGCACGGAAGGCCCAGTCTCTGAAGGGCTGTGGCATAGCGAGGCCTGTTCTGCCTGGAATCCGGCAGGTCACTGGCAACATCCCCCAACTCCTTCATCTATAAGGTCGGGAAACCAGAACGTTTACTCCCCCTTATGGATAAGGACATACCAACGTTGGGGCAACTCCTGCTGCCTGAGTCTTCAACCAAGTCCAAAACAAAAGTATACAATGTTAGGAAGGGTAATTCAATGGTATGAGACTGAAACTAGAAACTGTAAATCGGATGGAGTTAAATAGCAATACTGTGGAAGAGGCATGGGAATTTTTTAAAAGCACATTGTTGCAAGTGCAAAAGAACTTCATACCCGTTTCCAGAAAAACTAAATCTAGGAAACTGCAACCAAGCTGGTGTCATGACCTGCTTGTACGATCCTCGTGTGTGCCACGCCCCCTCATTAACCATGTGTGCTGCCCCGATTGTAACCAGCTGTTTTCTGTCAGTTTGAGTAGTCCTGTGTATTTAGTCCACATTCAAGTCTGTTTCCCCAGTCCTGTCATTGAAATCTCTCGCTGTTGGTACCTGTTTTCATCAATAAACCCTCATTCCCGACTCTCCGTTTCCCGGATCCTTGATTCCTCGCTTCCTGCCTGTTCGTCCAGCACGCGATGTCACAGGTGGTTTACTACGAAAATTAAGAATAAAGTCAGGAGCAAAAGGGCTTTCTTCCACAAATGGAAATTAACTAATGATTTCAAAATAAAGCAGGAGTATCTAAGTCTACAGGTTTAGTTAATAACAGTTATAAGGATGACGTTAAAAGTTTCTTCCAATATTTTAACTCCGAAAGAGCTCTAAAAGCTGAAAATCACTCATTTGCAGGATAGTAAGGGCCTTATAATTGAAAATGAAATTGATATAAATGAGTTTAATGATTATTTTACAATGGCTGTTCACAGTAGAATAGCTTACCACCATTTAGTACAAATACAACGATGTCTATGACCAATATATGTATAACTGAGGCTGATGTGGTACAAAGCCTAGCTAAGCTCAAAATAAATAAATCGCAAGGCCCTGATTGTCACGGGACGCTGGAAGCCGGTAAGGCGAACAGGCAGGCGAGCAGACAGGAAGCAGGCAGACAGGCGAATTACGGGGCAAACTGGGGTTTTAATAAGGGAATCGGGGGAACGGGTAGCAGGGAACATCTGACGTGACTAACATCAATGACAGACCCGGGTTAGTACAAATCAGGAACTTAAATACATGAAACAAGGCAGCAGGAAACAAGACACGACTGGGCACGATCAGGAAATCACACGTGGGTAATTAGGGGGCGTGGCACACACGAGGAGCGGACGGAGCGGGCGTCACAGAACCCCCCCCCAAAGGCGCGCTACACCGGGCGCGCCCAGGAAGGGGGCGACGGACGGGACGAGGGAGAACAGGACCTGAAAGACAAGAGCAAAAATCAATGGGGAACAGGGAACAAGACAGACAGGCAAAACTGACACAGAGGCAGGAGCCAGGACAGGACACTACACAAGACAGGAAAAGCCGACAGACAGACCAGGAAGGGAGGAACAGAGGGAACAGGTGGAACAAAAGGAGCGGGAGTGACGGGAGGGAACGACGGGAAACCAGGAACAGAGTGGGGCAGAACAAAGGCAGGAGGAGGAACAAGGACAGGCGGGACAGAGACAGGAAAGAAGGGAGAGAAGGAGGAGGAAGGAAGGGGAGCCCGAGGGAGCCCCTGCGGGCGACGGGAGGCAGCCGGAGGGGCCGCAGGCGGCCGGGAGGCCGGAGCCGGAGGGGACCTCGGAGGGGCCGAGGAGGCAGGGCGAGGGACCCGCGGAGGGGCCAGGGAGGAAGCAGGAGGGAGCACCGGGGAAGGGGACGAGGGAGCAGGAGGGGCCCACGGCGAAGGCCCGGAGCAGGGGGGAGCCGCAGCAGGCGGCGACGTCCGGTGGAGGGCCGGAGGTAGGGGCCCCGCAGGCAACCGAGGAGCCGCCGTCGGGGAGCCCGCAGGCGACCGACCAGGCACCGGAGGGGGGGAGCGAGGCAGGGTGACGAGGCATCGGAGGGGGACCCGTAGGCGACAGCCGACCCGGAGGGCCAGGACCTGCAGGCGCCAACCGAGCCAGAGCGTAGGCGAGGGAGGGCGAGCCAGGGGGCAGGGCGGGAGGGACCCCAGTCCGACGTCTGTGTCCCCTCCCTCTGCGGGACACAGACATACCGACCCCCGGTCGGGGTCGATGTCGCCGGGGTGAGGGTGAAGGAGTCACAGGAGCGGGGCCAGGGACAGGAGCGGGGCCAGGGACAGGAGCGGGGCCAGGGACAGGAGCGGGGCCAGGGACAGGAGCGGGGCCAGGGACAGGAACCGGGTCAGCAGGCGGAGGGGGCGCCTCGGGAGCTGCTGCAGCGCGGTCAGGGGGCGCCTCGGGAGCTGCTGCAGCGCGGTCAGGGGGCGCCTCGGGAGCTGCTGCAGCGCGGTCAGGGGGCGCCTCGGGAGCTGCTGCAGCGCGGTCAGGGGGCGCCTCGGGAGCTGCTGCAGCGCGGTCAGGGGGCGCCTCGGGAGCTGCTGCAGCGCGGTCAGGGGGCGCCTCGGGAGCTGCTGCAGCGCGGTCAGGGGGCGCCTCGGGAGCTGCTGCAGCGCGGTCAGGGGGCGCCTCGGGAGCTGCTGCAGCGCGGTCAGGAACAGGAGCTGGCTGCAGTGGGGGCGCCTGCCCGGGAGCTGCAGCAGATGGCTGCAGTGGGGGCACCTGCCTGGGAGCTGCAGCAGGCGGCTGCAGAGGGGGCGCCTCTGCAGGAACAGGAGCGCGGTCAGGAACAGGAGCTGGCTGCAGTGGGGGCGCCTGCCCGGGAGCTGCAGCAGGCGGCTGCAGTGGGGGCGCCTGCCCGGGAGCTGCAGCAGGCGGCTGCAGAGGGGGCGCCTCTGCAGGAACAGGAGCACGGTCAGGAACAGGAGCTAGCTGCAGTGGGGGCGCCTGCCCGGGAGCTGCAGCAGGCGGCTGCAGTGGGGGCGCCTGCCCGGGAGCTGCAGCAGGCGGCTGCAGTGGGGGCGCCTGCCCGGGAGCTGCAGCAGGCGGCTGCAGAGGGGGCGCCTCTGCAGGAACAGGAGCACGGTCAGGAACAGGAGCTGGCTGCAGTGGGGGCGCCTGCCCGGGAGCTGCAGCAGGTGGCTGCAGTGGGGGCGCCTGCCCGGGAGCTGCAGCAGGCGGCTGCAGTGGGGGCGCCTGCCCGGGAGCTGCAGCAGGCGGCTGCAGAGGGGGCGCCTCTGCAGGAACAGGAGCACGGTCAGGAACAGGAGCGCAGTCAGGGACAGGAGCTGCAGCAGGTGACTGCAGTGGGGGCGCCTGCCCTGGAACTGCAGCAGGTGGCTGCAGTGGGGGCGCCTGCCCTAGAGCTGCAGCAGGTGGCTGCAGTGGGGGCGCCTGCCCTGGAGCTGCAGCAGGCGGCTGCAGTGGGGGCGCCTGCCCTGGAGCTGCAGCAGGCGGCTGCAGTGGGGGCGCCTGCCCTGGAGCTGCAGCAGGCGGCTGCCGTGGGGGCGCCTGCCCGGGAGCTGCAGCAGGCGGCTGCCGTGGGGGCGCCTGCCCGGGAGCTGCAGCAGGCGGCTGCAGAGGGGGTACCTCTGCAGGAACAGGTGCGCGGTCAGGAACTGGAGGTGGCTGCAGTGGGGGCGCCGGCCCGGGAGCTGCAGCAGGCGGCTGCAGAGGGGGCGCCTGCCCTGGAGCTGCAGGTGGCTGCAGTGGGGGCGCCTGCCCTGGAGCTGCAGCAGGTGGCTGCAGTGGGGGCGCCTGCCCGGGAGCTGCAGCAGGCGGCTGCAGAGGGGGTGCCTCTGCAGGAACTGGAGCGCGGTCAGGAACTGGAGCGCGGTCAGGAACTGGAGCGCGGTCAGGAACTGGAGCTGGCTGCAGTGGGGGCGCCGGCCCGGGAGCTGCAGCAGGCGGCTGCAGAGGGGGCGCCTGCCCTGGAGCTGCAGCAGGTGGCTGCAGTGGGGGCGCCTGCCCGGGAGCTGCAGCAGGTGGCTGCAGTGGGGGCGCCTGCCCGGGAGCTGCAGCAGGTGGCTGCAGTGGGGGCGCCTGCCCGGGAGCTGCAGCAGGCGGCTGCAGAGGGGGTGCCTCTGCAGGAACTGGAGCGCGGTCAGGAACTGGAGGTGGCTGCAGTGGGGGCGCCGGCCCGGGAGCTGCAGCAGGCGGCTGCAGAGGGGGCGCCTGCCCTGGAGCTGCAGGTGGCTGCAGTGGGGGCGCCTGCCCTGGAGCTGCAGCAGGTGGCTGCAGTGGGGGCGCCTGCCCGGGAGCTGCAGCAGGCGGCTGCAGAGGGGGTGCCTCTGCAGGAACTGGAGCGCGGTCAGGAACTGGAACACGGTCAGGAACAGGAGCTGGCTGCAGTGGAGGCGCCTGCCCGGGAGCTGCAGCAGGTGGCTGCAGTGGGGGCGCCTGCCCGGGAGCTGCAGCAGGCGGCTGCACGGGAGCGGGGTCCACCGGCAATGGCGGCGGCAGCGAAGGCGGCTGCTCGGCCTGAGCAGGGGCTGCAGGCACAGGGGTTGCCTGCTCAGTCAGAGGCGGTGGCGGGACTGGCAAGTCCTGCGCGGGCAAGACGAGCGTGGCCCCTTTAAATCGTCGGGGTATTCGCGGGATGACATCTCGCACCGCGCTGGCCCCCTTATTGGCCAGTCGTTCTGGCCGGAAGAAATACCGCTCGAGAGGCGGGGGTAGGTCCGTAGTGGTGGGCTGCTCTCTCCGGATGGGGAAAGCCGGCTGCGCTAGCAGCGGTGCAGCGCCGGTGAAGTGAAGATTGACCGGGCAGTCCTCCAGTTCCCTGGTCGCATGGGCAGCGGGAACGAGCGCGCACGCTCCCAGGTTTATAGACGGGGCGACCGCTGGCGACTTCGTCCTTTTCTTTTTCCGCCGGGTTTTGGTGCTGGCAGGAGGCTGCACCCTCTCCGTTAGGACGGACAACGGGGACCCAGCTTCCGTGCCTTGTGGTACAGCTAGCCCAAGTCTCCGCTCCATGAGACGCTGGGCTAGCTGCTGGAGGCAAGCACGTACCTCCTCCAGGAGGTGCTCGCTCTCCGGTGGAGGCCTCTCCATCAGGAGATCAGCGCCGCGATTGGCGAACTCCAAAGCCAGAGGATCCTCCTGGACCTCTGGCTGGTTCAACCAATAATAGGTCTCTTGCAGCAGACCGAGATGCTGCTCCTCGGTCTGCTGCCGCGCCTCCTTGGTTAGGTCTGTCATTCTGTCACGGGACGCTGGAAGCCGGTAAGGCGAACAGGCAGGCGAGCAGACAGGAAGCAGGCAGACAGGCGAATTACGGGGCAAACTGGGGTTTTAATAAGGGAATCGGGGGAACGGGTAGCAGGGAACATCTGACGTGACTAACATCAATGACAGACCCGGGTTAGTACAAATCAGGAACTTAAATACATGAAACAAGGCAGCAGGAAACAAGACACGACTGGGCACGATCAGGAAATCACACGTGGGTAATTAGGGGGCGTGGCACACACGAGGAGCGGACGGAGCGGGCGTCACACTGATGGCATCTTATCTATAGTTTTAAAAGAGATGAGGGGTATTATTAGCCAACCTTTAACTTTACTATTCCAGAAATCATTATCTGCTGGTGTGGTATCTTCTGATTGATGTTAGATCATGTCTCATGTCCAGAGAGGCTACAACAGGATCTGGATTTAATTAGCGACTGGGCTCATACGTGGCAGATGAAATTTAACATAGATAAATATAAGGTAATCCATGCAGGGAGCAGAAATATAGTAAATATAGTAAAGTACAGATATTTTATGGGTTCCACTGAAATAAAGGTAGCTGATTACGAGAAAGATCTCGGTGTGTATGTTGATACTTCCATGTCCCACTCTTGCCAGTGTGGGGAAGCATTAAAAAAAGGCAAAAGGATGTTGGATTAAACTCCACACACCTAGAGATGTAAGTCAAGAGAAGTGATGCTACGATTATATAATTCCTTGGTAAGATCCCACCTAGAATACTGTGTGCAGGTTTGGTCACCATACCTTCAGAAGGACATTGCTGCCTTGGAAAAGGTGCAACGTAGGATGACTAGAATGATTCCTGCACTTAGAGGAATGTCTTATGAGGAGAGGTTCGCTGAGCTGAATCTGTTTAGCCTCAAGCAAAGGAGACTATGGGGGGACATGATCCAGGTATATAAGATTCTAACAGGTCGGGATGCTGTTCAGCCAAATGACCATTTCAATATTAATTTAAAATACTAGAACTCGTGGCCATAGTGGAAATTAGCTGGAGAACATTTAAAAATGAATCTGAGGAAGCACTTCAATTCAATTCAATTTTATTTATATAGCGCTTTTAACGACATGCATTGTCACAAAGCACTTTACATTTAACCGGCCAGAACCCCACCAAGCAAGCCTGAGGCGACAGTGGCAAGGAAACTCCCTCTAGCAGGAAGAAACCTTGAGTGGAACCTAGACTCAGAAGGGGACCCCATCCTCCTCTGGGCGACCAAGGAGCATGAAACTGCATTTACATTGACATTCATTAGAGTTCATATAGTTATAAAGTCCCAGTTGGTTTCATGTAGTTATATCCAGGAGTCCAGGTGCGGGTTCACACGGTGTAGTCGGCTCGGTATCAGCTCGAAAAAGAGAAGATGGAGAAGAGTTATTGCCCTACACCTAACCGGCAGGACTAAAGCAACTATGACAGCCTGCCTAAAAGAGTGACCTGGAAGGAAGCACAGGCATGAGGGTTTACAGAGGTTTTGGCGTCAAGCCACCTCCCATCCACAGCTTAAGTGATCGGCGAGAGTGGCAGGACGACAGCACCAATCCCCCCTTTCCCCTTCAATCTCAAATAACTATGAACCTCCAGATTTCCCATTCACCTTAGAAAAGAAGATTTAACTATCCAAAAGACTGGCGAAAGAGGTACATCTTAAGCCTTGACTTAAAAGCAGAGATTGTGTCTGAGTTCCGAACACTAATAGGAAGTTTATTCCATAGCTGTGGTGCTTTATGAGCAAATGCTCTTCCCCCAAAGGTAATGTTCTTTATTCTGGGTACGGATAGAATACCTCCATCTCGTCATCTAAGTGTATGATTCGGAACGCAAATGAGGTCACTCACATACTGCGGTGCAAGACCATTTACAGCTTTATAGGTTAAGAGCAGTGTTTTGTAGTCAACACGAAATCTAACTGGCAGCCAGTGCAGTGAAGATAAAATTGGGGTAATATGATTATATGTTTTAGTTTAACTATTGCTAGTAGCGGTTCAATCAATGCTGGGAGCATCGCTGAATAATTTTGATGGAACAGGGTCTAGCATACAAGTAGATGAATTTGAAGATAAAATTAAGTACATCAGTTCTGACTGGTTAACCAATATTCAATATTCAAAATGTTCTGTTTAATTGAGCATATTTTTGGTCAAAAAGTTTCATAAAGTCGTCACTGGAAAATAACCAGTGGTCTGGTTATTAGTCAGCTTGGACACCATAGTAAATAGGAATCTAGGATTATTTTTGTTTATTTCAATTAGTTCTGATAGATACTAGATGATTTGGCGGCACTAAGAGCCTTTTTGTAGCTACCCATAGCCTCTTTCCATGCTAGTTCGAACACCACTAGTTTAGTATGATGCCACTTACATTCTGTAAGGACATAAAACTTATAGGTCCTGCAGGCCCCAACTCTGATCAGCCTGCATCAGTCTATTTCAGAGCTCCGCTGGCCCAGGCAAGACTGGACTCAACTCGTCAAACCACCCCTTTTAAGGAAGGCAAAGGCCTGCCGGCTCCTGAGAGACTGGATAGGAATAACTGGAGCAGCACAGAAAAAGCAAGACCTTTCACCCCCGGAGTGACCAGAGTTCCACAATCAATCCACAGCAACAACAGCTGTCAGCCTCCAGACACAGACACCTTTTCCACTATAAACAGGATAACTCAGCACACATAGATGTTAGGGACAAATACACGCATGTTTGGTCTCGTTTGAATAGGCATGAGACGAGGAGTATTATACTCTCAGATTTAAGGCAGTATAGCTTTTCCTAAGAGAAATACAGAAACTTCGGCTCAACCCACCAAACTGAGAGAGATTCTCTCATGGTAGAACAAGGGAATTACAACCACCCCCTAAAGTGATCTGATTGGCTGGGGACTTGAGAACCAAGGTCAGCAATGCCCCTAAAATTAACCATTGACCGAAATTAGTCAGTCTTCAGAAACATGCCATCACCTGGTCTGGATACTTAAGGAAGGGCTTCAGAAGTAGTCGGGGAGTCACTCTGTAATCAGAGCTCCCGCAGAGAACTGGGTGAAAGTCTATCTGTAGTCAGATACTTTCCACAGAACTTTGTTCACTCTCAGCTGAGGAATGTGATTGTTTAATATTGTATTTGTCCAAATGTATTTACAAGTATGTGTCCACATGTCAATAATTGTATATTGTAGTATTTTTAATAAATGTTGTTTCGATTACTTTATGACTGTCTGATTTGCTAACTTCTTCATAAACTTTCCAGATTGGACTTCTATCCTTATTAGGACTATGGTGGTAAATACTATCTTGCAGCCTCTGGGTTAAATCCCATTTATTTATCCGGGTCCCAAACTTGACTGCCCAAGTTAAGTTAGGTGGATACCAAAACTACACCTCTGGAGTTCGCACACGCTGATGACAGGTACCGGTCTACCCTCTGAGGGGCGTACACACTATGTTCCTAGGCACCGGGCATAGTCCCTGAGACGCTCACATGGTAAGACAATGGGTGGCATCGGCGGAGGCCCAAAGTAAACCTCGTACAACCTTTTTTATTTTTAACTGAGCAATTTTCTCTAGTGGAATTAAGCATAGATGCTAAATAATCCGTAATGCTATCAAGTTCAGCAGAATTCGACATTAGTTTGGTTGAAAACGATAGCTCAGGGAGGTTATCGATAAAGTTACTTGCTGTATTTGACGTGATTGTACGTTTGGCATATAGAAGCGAGTCGGGGGGCTAATATTTTGAGCAAGGGAAATATTGAACGCAATAAGATGATGGTCAGAGATAATACTGGACTGAGGCAGTAGAGTTGAATACATGATATGAAGACAACTGGATCACAACTGGATCACGGGGGAATCATAAGCAGGGAAGAACACACAGGCAAACAGCAGCAGCAACATTAAAGGCAGGACTGAGAAGCACATTTATACAAGGCTAAGCAGGGAGCAAACTAGAGGCACCTGAAATGAGTAACACAAGGGCAGGAAGGAGAGGTAAAACAAACGCGGAACAGGCATGGCACGTTATACCACACTAGGGAGGAAACGGGAGGTTCAGGAGGGCAGGGTGTGGCAGGGATCCGTTTCAAAATTTAATTTTGGCTTGTACAAACCTTGGTAAAAGCTGCAAAAGATCGATCAACCACTTTCTGAGCTATTGTCTTAACAAACAAAGCATCTGTTGGGGTGGCGGTGTCTGGGGAATACCATGTGTAATACACCTTGTGAAGATTTATATGTAAAACAAAATATTTTTTGATTCTATCACACATATAGAAATTATCCATCCATCCATTTTCCAAACCGCTTATCCTATTGGGTCGCGGGGGGTCCGGAGCCTATCCCAGAATCAATGGGCACGAGGCAGGGAACAACCCAGGATGGGGGGCCAGCCCATCGCAGGGCACACTCACACACCATCCACTCACACACACACACCTACGGGCAATTCAGCAACTCCAATTAGCCCCAGCATGTTTTTGGACTGTGGGGGGAAACCGGAGTACCCAGAGGAAACCCCACAACGACATGGGGAGAACATGCAAACTCCACACACATGTGACCCAGGCGGAGACACGAACCCGGGTCCCAGAGGTGTGAGGCGACAGTGCTAACCACTGCACCACCATGCCGCCCCTTATAGAAATTATTCTAGGTTTAAATAGTAATTTAGCTGAGTAACTAGGCTGAAATTCTAGATAGTTGCAATTTTAAGAATTATTACTATTATTCACAGCTTTTAAGCATGCAGTTGGATGACGGATGGATGGATATTCAGCCACCAGAAATGCCAATTGTTGTTAAGAGGATCAAAGTCTGCAAAGTAGTATGCAGGGTTTAAGGCCAGAACACAGCATACTCTCCGACAGAAAGCATAAAGTTCACTGGGGGAATTTCTGTGGCCACTGCCTGAACAGCATGTGTGGAGAATGTTTATGAGGGTCGAGCCATGCAGAGCTGCTGGCCCTGGCATGTAATGATGAATCACAAATCAGTTAAAAATCGGTGCAAATGCATGAAGATTTAAACCGGCTGATGTGGAAAATGAATCACCATTGTAGGAGTACTTCACAGTACTTTAACAGAAAAACTGGTGTAATATTACATTTGATTTCACAATGTGAGTTTGACGTCAGATGTCACTGCGTATCACGTCGACATCGTACGTCAGTTTTTGGTTTTGAGCGAACGCGAGATGATGAATGAATTTGAAACTGAGGACGGCACAGTGGTTAGTGCTGGCTTCGGTCCAGGGCCCTTTCTGTGTGGAGTTCGCATGCTCTCCCCGTTTTCGCCGGGGACTCCAGGTTCCTCCCACGGTCCAAAAGCATGCAGGATAGGTTGACTGGTGAGTCTAAATTGGCCCTGTAGTTGTGTGAGTGTGTGCGACCTGCGGTGTGTAGGTGACTGCCTGGGCTTGGTTCCTGTCTGCGCCCCTTGTTCCCGGGATAGGCTCCGGTCTCCCCCGCGATCCCAGTTGGGATTAAGTGGTTTCAGAAAATGGATGGATGGACGCACCGCCCGATCTTCAATTGGCGGTGTGGCAGCATATTAGCTTTCCGGTAATCACAAACGAGGAGGAAACAGCGAGAAAAGCACAGACAAGACATAAACTGCATGCAAACATTGTAATAGACTGATAACATACACAAACAGGTCCACTGGCACCACCGTGAGCTGAGTGAAGATTATTAAAAGGGCAAAGCACGCTAAAAAGCTGCACATGCAAACCTTAGCTTATTTATTTGATTTATTTTTTTTTATTTACTTATTTTGATTTGGGATTTTTTTCAACAGTATTTTATTCAAATTCAGTTGCACTGTTCACAACAGTGTCAACAGTTCAGAAAGATAAATATAAGAATATTTTTGAATATATTTGTCTGCAGCTCATTCTGCAAAAAATGAGAAAATTGTATCGTGAACTCAGAATCGTGAATCGTATCAAATGGTGAGTTGAATGTATCGTTACATCCCTAGTTCTTACAGTAGTACTATGGTATGGTGGAGCCACATGACAGGAAGGCAGTACATTGCGAAGTCTGTTAAGAACATCATTCGCACTGAACTGCCCTCCATTGACCAGCTGTACTTTAACTGCCACAGTAACAAGGTTCAGTCTATAATCCAGGACTCTGACCACCATCCACAAACACTGACTAGCAGATTCATGAACAGCTTCATTCGCCAAACAATTCAAACCTGCAGCTTTTGCATCCCCTGTAACAGTCATTTCCACGGCAGCTGCACTGTACAGCTGTTACTGCACTTTATCCACCACTGACCACGTATCATCCAGTTTTGTCCTGCTTTGTATCGCACTGTTTCTGCACCATGTTGTCTTGTACTCCCTTGTGTTGTTATGCACCATCTGTGTTGTTCTGAGCAGTGCCATGATGCAATATTACAAAAAGATCTTGAGGAAATGCAGAGTTCTGGAGGAGATTCTCACAGATCATGGCATGTGTTTATACTGAAGAAACTGTACAAATTGCTAGACATAAAACACAGGACTGGCAACTGTGGTACGTTTTAACACCTTGATAAAAAACTTAAAATCCATAGTAAGTAGGACAACCTCATAGAACCTTTACTAGTCATTGTTCAGAAGATTAACACGGATTAAAAACCATTACTATGAAAGCACGCTAATCAGTTAAGTTGATTATGTGGAGAGAGAGAAAAAAAACTGTCTTTGAAAAAGATCAACCATAGAACGAAGCTGCAGCATTGACACCCCCTAGTGGTGATTTGAAGATAGTTCTGTCTGTAGCAGCTAAGCAGTAGATTTGGCGTCAGGTGCCATGACAAACTCAGTGCTGCTCGGTTTGAACGGCAGAAGCACAAAAATAAAGGGGGCATCTACTGCACGCCCCCCACCCTTGAAAATGGTACAAATTATCATGCAACAGTTTTCTTAAGTAAGTCTTTTTGGGCGTCTGCAGAAACCTCCACGATGCGATTGCCCTGATTAAGAAGTGCGCAGCGGATACAATTTGGGATGCATCGTTCATCCGATTTATTAATATATAATTATTAGTATGTCTATATTATTTTAGAAACGTTACTTGACGAATATTTTTCATTGAGATTGATTCCCCGTTTAAAATTTTGGTGACACTTCATATTTTTTAAGAGAGACAGACAATTTGACGCATGCAATTTGCAGAAATATGTTGTGCCGCTATAAAGTACACAGGCAGCATGACAAACATAAGTACTCACTGAAGCCACGACATACGCCCGGCTGGCCCCAGCGGTACCCCTAAGAAGAAGGCTTTTTTCACAACCCACGACCATCACGAGGGCAAAAAAAACTGAATAGCCTAGAATTTAGTTAATTACAAGGCACATATTTATTGGAGCAAGAGCTCTAACATAAAACTACCTTGTAATTATAAAGTATTATGGCTGTGAACAATGTACAAACAGGCACAGAAAGTAAAATACTCCAAAAATGCAAAGAACCTAAATATTTTTGTTTCCACCGATTCACTCTTGATGTGTTAGGAGTCACAGTTCAGTAGCCTATTCTTCAGTATCTGCATTTAAGACCACCAACTGCTCTTTCTCCTCCTTCGCTCGTCGGCTCAGAGTATTGGACTTGGTAAGTAATGTTGCCCTTTTGGTTCCAGCAGCACTCTCTGCTTCCTCTGCCATGTGCTCAGCATCCTTTTGTAAACTCTCACATACACTTTCCAGTGAGACTCTCTTCCTCTTGAGTTCCTCAAGTTTTCTTTTTTGCTTTTCGCTCATCTTTCACCTTTGGTCAGAGGCGCTTTGGTTGCTCCCCCACACACTCTGACATGGTCGCATATAAGCCTCTGTGCAACAACTGTTTCCTCTGATAAGTTGCAGGTCTCCACCTCTATTCGTTCCACTTCGGCTTGCCCATAGGACAGCAGCAGCAAGTTCTTGCAGAACATCCAGAGGTCAGGATAAGGCCCACTAACTTTTTGATGTAAAAAGACATCAACTTTGGATGGTGCTGAAGGAATGAAGGATATAAAATCCAAGCCTTTTGCCTCATTGTGCAGGTGATTATCAGACTGCTGGGATATTGCATCACCTGTAATTACATTAATTACAGTAGATTAGATGCAGATCAACAATGTCAATACACAGAATCACATGTAGAATAGGAAAGTGATTTATAACCCAATTTTCCTATGATACCATAAATGTGCAATCATTTTAATTTAATCTTGAGATATCTCTAGGCTCATCAAAGAAAATATAACTGGGCTGATGCTTCTTTCAAACACCAAGAGTCGGTCTTCTAAATACTGCTAAAATCTACGTGTTAACACTATTCAGTTCAGGGACGGATTATGGGTTGTGTGGGCCCCTGGGTAAAACGTTCGCGAGGCCCCCCCCCACCACCACCACCTGCACCACCACCACAACCACCACAAGTCAAGGGCCCTTGGCAGCCAAACACCCTCCCTATAGGGTCAGGGGACCTTGTAGGCAGAGGATCAAAGAATGTAGGCCCTCTAAAATAGACAAACGAAAATACATTGCTGATAAGCGTTGCAAATTGTTTTGGGCTTGGGGCCCACGGGCCCCCTGCACCCCAAGGGCCCCTGGGCAGCGGCCCCGCTAACCCGGTTTGTAATCCGTCCCTGATTCAGTTAGATGTGAAAAAAGAAAAGCATAATTTAAAAATAATATTCTGAACTATCCTATTCTTATCCTATGATTTACCAGCAGATATCCTGCCTGCCAACCGATTCTCCTGCGCAAACTTCTGCATGAGATTTCTCCTTTTCTGCTGGCAGTTATCTGGCTGGTGTGCATTTTGTTTGGGTCCAAGCACGTCATCTCATGTACAATCGAGTACTTCAGAGGGCATTTATCCAAGGCCTTTTTGCACATTTTTGAGAGCACAATCTGGCAATTTTTTTTAATCTGAAGGACACCAAGGTCACTTCCACTGCCTTTGGCTCCTGACTGTCTCTGACAAAAAGATGGTTTGTCAAATTTCCAGAATCTTTCTGCACACTCAGCCCAAGGTTAACACTACCTCAGCTGTACATATCAAACCAGCTCAAACTCCATGTTATTCACATATTTTTTACTTCACAATTGTTTGATACATTTGTATGTAAAGATACCAGTGAATTCACAGAAGTCCCACCTTGATGACAGCCATTCCTATATCCACCTCCTTTGGACTGAGCCAGAGTTTTTGCCTGTACAACAGCTGTACATGTTGCTACACAACACTTAAACATTCTATTTCCTCAATGAACTATTTTTTTTGCAGCAAAAGCCATGAAGCAGCAATAAAATCTTTAAAATATGCTTACCAATAAATATGGTTCTCCCATTTAAACACATGTAAAGATAAACCATGGATATTTAAAAATCATGGGTTCGTTAATGAGTTTAAATGTTATTGAATGGCTTACCTTAAACTTCTCCAGTAAGTCTTCAGCGGTGGAGTGGCTCATGTACTGTGATCCCAGAACCAGGACTGCACTCGAGAGCCATTCTCATAATTCACCCAATACCTGACATGCACATCCAGTTGTTTTCTTTTGATGGTCCTGTTCATACTTACGTCAAACATGACAACGAAGCTCCCTTTTAATATATGGAGCGAGTCCAAATCGCGCAAGAAAAGCGGTTTTATCTTTACCACAAGTGACCCTGCGAGTCAGGGAACATCACCCTGGAGACGGTGTGAATGTCATCATTGGACGTATAGGAGTGATGTCGGCAAACCGTTTGCAAAGCCCATAGCACTTCTGCTTTCAGTGTGGGTTGAGGAGGATGTACTGAAGGCATTATTTGTCATGGGATCCGGAGACACTGCCAAAACGGGTGTAGGCCTATCTTTAGAGGTTGTACTTATCTCCACTGAATAAACATTTGAGGAAAATTTTTAGGTTAAAATCTGGGCTTATTCTATACTGAACAAAAATATAAACGCAACACTCTTGTTTCTGCTCCCATTTTTCATGAGATGGACTTAAAGACCTACAATTCATTCCAGATACACAATATTACCATTTCTCTCAAACATTTCTCACAAATCAGTCTAAATGTGTGATAGTGAGCACTTCTGCTTTGCTGAGATAATCCATCCCACCTCACAGGTGTGCCACATCAAGATGCTGATCAGACATCATGGGTAGTGCACAGGTGTACCTTATACTGCCCACAATAAAAGGCCACCCTGGAATGTGCAGTTTTTTGCTTTATTGGGGGTCTGGGGACTCAGAACCGGTCAGTATCTGGTGTGACCACCATTTGCCTCATGCAATGCAACACATCTTCTTCGCATAGAGTTTATCAGATTGTCAATTGTGGCCTGTGGAATGTTGGTCCACTCCTCTTCAATGGCTGTGCGAAGTTGTTGGATATTAGTGGGAACTGGTACACGCTGTCGTATACGCCGGTCAAGCACATCCCAAACATGCTCAACGGGTGACATGTCCGGTGAGTATGCTGGCCATGCAAGAACTGGGACATTTTCAGCTTCCAAGAACTGTGTACAGATCCTTGCAACATGGGGCCGTGCATTATCTGTCTGAGTGGCTGGTCTCAGACGATCTTGGAGGTGAACCTGCTGGATGTGGAGGTCCTGGGCTGGTGTGGTTACACGTGGTCTGCGGTTGTGAGGCCGGTTGGATGTACTGCCATATTCTCTGAAACGCCTTTGGAGACGGCTTATGGTTGAGAAATGAACATTCAATGCACGAGCAACAGATCTGGTTGACATTCCTGCTGTCAGCATGCCAATTGCACGCTCCCTCAATGCTTGTGGCATCTGTGGCATTTTGCTGTGAGACAAAACTGCACATTCCAGGGTGGCCTTTTATTGTGGGCAGTATAAGGTACACCTGTGCACTACCCATGATGTCAGATCAGCATCTTGATGTGGCACACCTGTGAGGTGGGATGGATTATCTCAGCAAAGCAGAAGTGCTCACTATCACACATTTAGACTGATTTGTGAGAAATGTTTGAGAGAAATGGTAATATTGTGTATCTGGAATGAATTGTAGATCTTTAAGTCCATCTCATGAAAAATGGGAGCAAAAACAAAAGTGTTGCGTTTATATTTTTGTTCAGTGTACATTGATTTACAGAATCAAATTTAAAAAACAAAGATACACTGATTTTATACAGATTACTAACTTTTGGGGATCACAATACAAATCTAAATATTTTAGACAAGTTACTTATCTGCTTATTGAATGGTGGGCGAAAAAAATATCTGTATAGTGTCCATTATCTAAAACCCCGCAATGACGTAGTTTGTGTTGTTCTTAAAATAATATTAACTTAAACGGTCAATCTGATTTTCTGGAGGAAAAATAATAGTTTTGATGAATCAACAGCTTGGGAAAATAGTCGCTAGATTAATTCAAAGAAAAATTGTCTGTAGTTGCACCTCAACAGTATAACCAGTGATAATACTATATAAATAAAATTAAAGTAATGGCACCAGCATAGACAGACACAGTAACAGTACAGAATGAGGTAACAGTGGCAGTGTGAGGAAATGTCAGCGTCACTGGCTGGTTAACAGCAATGGGGAGGAAACTTGTCTCTAAATCTGGAAATGCTTGTGCAGATGGATGGATGGAAGGTGAAAAGTGACAGTGCTGGGTGGCTAGAGTCTCTCAAGGTGCTGCTTGCTTTTCTGAGGCAGCACCTGAAGACGATGCCTTTGACCGCCAGAAGCTGTGTGCCCGAGGAACTGGAAGCTGTTGAAGCCTCTACAGCATCCTCTGCGATGTAGATAGGACTTTGGGGAGTCATCCGTTTGCGAAAGTCCAGGATCAGCTCCTTGGTTTCTCTAGCGTTGAGGGTGATGTTGTTATACATGGTGAAGAGCTGGGCCTACAAATCCCAGCATTCAAGAGGTGAAAATACAGACTTAGAGGGAATTTGGGAAAAGTGAAAAAATCCTCTTTACTCGTGTCTGTATAAATCTCACCAAGCGTAACTTTGCAGATTAAAGACTGGCTGAGAGTGTAAATGTAAACGCTGATAAGGAGTCAGGAACAAAGTGCTCATGTAGTGCACACCTGGGTCCAGAGGGCCCTTGTTCAGATGGAAAACTGAACAGGCATCTTTTGTGCTAAATGACAGCCGGTGCTGCTCAAGATGATGGACACTATGGGGAAATAAAAAAAAAAAGAGTTTTGAATGAAAAGACACACAAGAGTAACAGTGCAGCCTTGGTCACGTCTCCCCAGCTCATGACTGGACCAGGCTCCACATTGACCCCAAAACTGGCTTTACACACAGGAAACTCACTGAAACTCAACACAACATTGTCCTGATCTTGCCTGGGGAGTTTCACCTGGTTACTGAGATGACCGGCAGCACAGACAGTCTTACCAGCAACAGATATGCTATTAAGGGGTGCGAAGCGTCTGCTGCCAGCACATGGCTTTATATCTGTCGGCTGCATTTGCGCTGCTCCTCCCTCCTATAAAGAGGACAGTTGAACAGCAGTGTGAAGAAAGGGCACAGAAGCAGAAGTCAGTGGAAAAAGCCCCATTACTAACCCTAAGCCCAACTTACTGCAAACAGCCCACTGTATTTCATATGTCTGCTTCATATTTTCCATTTAATTGCCATAATCTCTGGCAGTCAGTGACAAAAGTTATTTACCCTTAAACAGTACTGAGATTGAGTAGAGTGAGGTACTTAAGCGGTATTATGGAAGAATAAAAGCTGAGTCCCATGTCCAGGCGAGATGCGTAGCTGACAGGCTGATGAATGTTTCAAACTCTTACCTCCACCGTACTGACAGGAACGGCGAGCTGCTGTGGCATCATGGCATTAAACTTCTGTTTCTCCAGGGAAGAAAACAACCAAGACCAACCTTAATAATCCACACACTTTGAAGACTGACATAAATGGTAAATATGAGACGTAAATATCATCCAACACTACCAGGTACTCAGTGAATACTCAGTCATGCAGAAATATAATCTAAAGTTATAATTATGGGGACACGTGGCCGTCCACTGCAGGTGACAATGTCCTAAACTCTTTCATACTTAAAGAACACATACAGTTATTACTTTGTAAGGATGCATAAAACTCCAGTTCAGTAAATTTATGGAATATATACTGCAGCAACTACTTTATAGTCATTTATTAAGTAACTGACTTATTTCTTCCCTGCGGGAACTTGTAATTATGCTGAAATAAAAATGTAACTTAACAGCGTTAAAAAGAACTCAGGAATCCAGTCCAAAATGCTTTAGTTTGACATGTGATCAAAATTCAAACTAAATTTCATAGAGTAAACTAATACATGATAGCATCCATGCAAAAGATCAACGGCAGAACAGGGGCTCTTAAGGCAGACTGCATTAAAAAGGAATTAATCATCTCTCTCAATTTAAATTTGGGATAATAATTCTCTTCAGAAGCCTCCATAGAATAGTGCATCCATCCCCTCACTTATGTGTAGAGACGTATCCTAAGGCTCTGGCAACAACATTCAGGTCAACAGCATCAAAAATTTCACAGCTAGTTTTAAAACTTGTTTTTCACTTTACGTTACAGCAAGTTAGTTAATATTAAATTATTGCAACGTGCAGATTAATAGTCAGAAAAGGTTTTTGAAATTTACATAATGATAAATGAGAACTATATTTGATTACTAATTACTGTTGACTAATTTCCTGTCTGGACTTTTCCCCCTTCATTGTTAAAAGTCATTATATGTCTGGGTGCCAGTCAGTGGAAGCACACAGACACCTGGCCTATTCATTCAGCACCAGCCCATCAAGTAGAGAATTCAGCACCACGGACAGTGACCTGTGTTACTATGACATCAGGTCATTGGCTCTAAATATTTTTCTAGAAATAACTAAATGGCTCTATTGTAGAAATTTCCAGCCAGAGACTGGGTTCCTATATGAAGAGAATATTATTATTCAGACAAAGAAAATAAACTACAGAAAACTAGCTCTGCATGTCATCTCCCCTTTACTCCTTAAGCAGGGCACACGCACATCAACAAGTACCAATGCAGCAAATACAGATGAACAATTTCACAGCTTCAGAAGAAGTCAGATTTCTGTGTAATTCAGAGATTGTCAAAGACTTCTGATAGAACATTTTCTGCACTTGAGTCTAATTTCAAGATAAATTGCACCTGGGTCTATTAAAACAAGGTGATGCTGCCTGACCTACCAACCAAGGCTGGGGAGGAAACGTAGGAATACAAGGAAAGCAAGGAAGAAAAGCAGCCACCCTATCTCATGGTCACGGACACAAACATCAGGGAGTGTTATGAAGAAGACACCACACTTAGGACCATTGGTTTTACGCAGTGAATTACACCAGAGAGAGTTTTTACATTCTAGCTGTGTTATGTAACATTCCTCAGCCTTCAGCTTTTTTCCCCACACAATGCAGGACATGCAGGGGTGCCAAACAAAACAGTGGAGCTGCAGTGTAGCCAATTATTTCTTTCAGTAGTTTTAAGATGGTTTGTGAGGTTGTGTGTTAGAGATGGCGGTGAGCAACACTGAGGCATCTCAGGGAACCATGTTGCCCATATTAAAAAACATGCACGCATGCAACTCAGGCAATCCAGCATTTCTTATTTCAGTTACGTATGACACTGCATGTTGCGGTTTTACATGTTCACTACAAGTCAGTGGTTTTTTCCTTGTATGATTATGGCCACATTCACACCAAAAACACACTAGACATACTGTACAAGGCACTCAAGGGAAAAATTCTCAGAACACAAAGTGAATGTATCAACCGAAGAAGGATTTTTCCTTTTCGGAATATTCATTTTTTTCCATGTGGAACCACTGTCCATGATTCAATTGAGTGCATTCAAAGAATGATACATCAAAACTAATAGTGACAAAATATTCATTTAATATGCATTGTACATGAATGTAGGACTTAGATGTTGATGAATTTCTCATCAGTGAAGGGCATATACACTTAAGGGGTATTATGAAAAAAAAAGTTGAGAACCCAGAAGTAACTATCCGATTAAAGATGTAATCTGGTACATGTGCAGACCAGTGATGGATATGTAAATGATTCAAATTGCAAGGAGTTGGCATGTTTAATCACCAGACACAGGATGCCTCGTAGTCACATTAGACAGTGTTAACGGCACTTGACGGAGTTTGATAGGGTTGCATTGCGGGTTTACATGAAGCCAGGTGGTCATGTGCTGCAATTGCATGTGGGCCATGCGGATATCACAGTGGCCTGATATTGAAAACCAATGGGCACGTGAGGCATCCACACACGTCGTGAAGTTTCTGGTCATCCAAGACAGACCACGCCAAGGAAGGATCGTCGGATTGTGCTCCAAGCATCACAGATCCCCATGACACCTGCGCCTGATATATGGACACAGCTACTGGACTCTCTACAACACCCTATATCATCGTGTCGCGATGACTGGCATCAGCTGGACTACGGGTTCACCGTCCCATGCATAGGCTGCCGTTCACAATAGCACAGAAACGGTTGCGTTTGGAGTGGTGTAGTCACTGGGAGGCATGGACTGATGGACTGATGACGACTGGCGTCCTACCATGTTCAGCGATACATCTCAGTTCTGCAGTACCACAGATGACCGTCATGTGCGTATGGTGGCGCTGCAGGGAGAGGAGCAATCCTGCCATGCTGTGGAGTGACACACCACACTCTGACGGCACAGTGGTACACCAGTGACATCCTAGTAGTATCCGGGCCCAGGGGTGTGCTATACCCTACTGACATGGACCAGCAGTGTGACCATACCGCCAACTCCGTGGTCCGTTTGATCTGATGATTATAATCATCGCGATACAGTCACATGCCCTTTCATCACATGCAGATTTCATTTTCACAACTTAGTCTGTTGCCCTTCACTTTTTTGCCACTGAGTTTGTGTTTTGACACTAAGTTGATGGGAATTGATTATTTAAGCGTCATCTAAAGAGCTTATATTAATTGGGTAAATTGCATAAGACTCACATGGTATTTGAAAAGATTCCCATTATGCGCTGATTAGCTGGGGTTGATCCAAGCAGCTGTGCACTTTTCTCCTGTAACATAAAAGTTTGCTTTTAGGACAGAAAACAAGGTTAAGACCATATTATGTAGTTTACATCTATCAAAATAAAACCAAAGTCACTGTTACCAAAAGAGTAACCATGTGTTATCAAATTTCCTAACATTTTGCTTCATCTTACTTTGGATGCCCATGGTTAGGAGAGAAGCAGAAATCTGCTCAATCATAGAAAGACTTTTATTGCTACAGGGAGTGAGATCTTGTTGCAGGTGACAAGGCAGGATAGAGTGTGTTTAGAAAAATAATGAAGAGGGAATGTGAGTGTGAGCTATCGTGGCATCTGTGTATAACCCAATATGGCGGCATCCTTCTGAATGTAAATA